>NW_019385787.1:140999-155324 GCF_000671375.1 Centruroides sculpturatus
CATGGCTCCGTGTGACCTTTGGCTATTTCTCAAGCTGAAAATGCCGCTAAAAGGAACCCAAATTTAGTCGAGAGAAGACATCGTGCGAAATGCGACGGACCGGCTGATAACCATTCCAAAAGATGCGTTCCAGCAGTGTTTCCAGCAATGGCAGAAACGCTGGGAGAAGTGTATACATTACCAAGGAGACTACTTTGAAGGGGATTAGGGTTTTGTTCCTCAAAGTCAATAAATTTATTTTTGCCGACCAAAGGTCCGATACTTTTTGAACAGACCTTGTAGTTTATAGTTTGTAAAGAAAAGGCCTTAACTCGATGGTATAGCCAGAAGGAAAGGGAGAGGGAGGGAGATAGGGTGGGGTGAAGGGTGGGGAGTGGGTGGGAATGGGAAGGAAAAGAGCGAAGGGGATAAGAAGAGAATAAGGCACTTGCCGCGAACCGTCCGTACGGAGGGGACAAATTACGAATAGCGTGTAGGGTTAAAATACCGCGTGAAGGATACAGAGAGTAAAGATGGTGCCTTTGATAAGCATGACCAATAGCTAGAGAGGAATAACACAAGGTGCCAGATGGAGTATGAACAGGGAGACACCTTAATAGTTGGGTGCAATGGAGTAGGTGGACGGATACAATCAGGTAAGAGTCAGAGAGTCATAGGAGCTCGAGGGTGAGGGAGCTGGAGAGAAGACTGTGTTAGGTGCTGGAAAGTTGTAGTCCGTGAGGTGGAGTTTGTTAACATAGTTAACGAAAGCCATAAACATGTCCTTGTCTTCGATGAAGGCACTGAGGTGGCAGGGCCAGTGGTAGACAGTTTGATAGCCCGAACGGCCCCAGGCTTTCCATGCTTGTACTGAAAGTCACGCTAAGTGACTTTCATTACAAGCATTTAGCTTTCCGAAGTCTATGACAACAATTGTTTGGCATTGACGGGCGCGAATTTCGTGCCAATAAGCTGCCTCGACTTGTTCGATTATGTTATCAACTCAATTTCATATTTATTTTCACATTTTCACTTCGCGGTCCTTCTCTGTTTTTTTTTTCCGTTATTTACACGTGTAGGTCATTTCATCGTTATCCACATTTGATATCATCATTTATCGCATACTTCCATGACACTCTTGTCTGTCCGCTACAACTGCCAAGAATTAACGCGATTGGCGAAGCGTAGTGACAGCGGGCCAATAGAGAGCAGGATCCTTGCCATAATGCGGTTTGCGCGCCAATTTTCGTACGTGCGTTAATCGAGCCGAATAGTTTGGCCGAATATTCGGCTATTCGGCCACGCTCTTGGCCGAATATTCGGTATTCGGCCTGAGGCCGAATATACTATTCGTTACAACACTAGTATATATATATATATACGAGGGAAAGCTGAAAAGTAATGCATACATGCTTGTAGAGCACAAACGAAATGATTTTCAGAAGCGTGCCAGGTGGCATATGGAAGTAACATTCCCCCTCTCTATGTGCATGCGCAGTTTGAGGTTGTTGCGTTCATTCAGTATATTTTGAGAAGCGGAAATATGGAGACATATTCTGGTGCTATGTCAACGTGAGTTAAACAGCGTGCTGTTATCAAATTTTTAACTGCTGAAAAAATTACGTTTAAAGACTGTTTATGATGACGATGCTGTTGATAGGTCTATTGTAAATTGATGGATAATAAAATGTCGTGGTTGCGAGCCTGGAAAAGCCATAATTGTTGATGAAACACGCAGCGGAAGTCCGATCATTGCCACAAACAATTACTGTTACACCTTGTTGCAATGTTTAATTCTTCTCAGTACATACAGACTCCAAAACACCTCTGACGTTGAGTTTGACATGTTAGAAGCAGCTTGGCACCAATAATCTTGCAACATGACAACGCTCGTCCACGCATCTCGCGCGCAACTGGGGAGGCTCTGCGAAACCTAAAGTTTGAACCGATTCCACACCCTCCTTATTCCCCTGATCTTGCGCCTTGTGATTTTTTATTTGTTTCCTCTACTTAAGAGAGACCTCAAGGTTAATCATTACATCTCAGACGATGAGGTGGTGACAGCTGTCAAGTCCTGGATTCGAGAAAAGTCGGAAGAATTTTTCAGTGACAGAATGAAAAAACTTGTTACATGTTGGGAGAAATGTGTTAGTCATCATTAAGGCTATGTTGAAAAATAAATATATGATTTTGAAGCTTATGAATTGTACTTTAATATACTTTTTGCCCGATCTTGCTATTTGTCTTTGTTCGTGTTCTACAAGCATGTGTGCATTACTTTTCAGCCTGCCCTCGTATATTTAATCAGTATGTTTACAACAAATATTTTTAAATTGGTGTTTTGATATAATAAAATTATTTTTTCTTAAATGTACCCTATATGTGTAATAAATGTCAAACAATAAACACATTCTGAAGTTACAACGGTCTTCTTTGTTTCCAATAAACGATAAGAAACATTATTGTTTTCTTTAAACTCTTTGGAAAATAAGCCTAATAAAATTTCAATTAGAATTATTAGATTTAAAATTTCAAATTTAGATTGTTAACTGGTTTAATTATGTTTTACTGTGCAAGTTATTGATTATAGACAGCCACCAAAGGGCGCTTCATGTAACGGTTATGCTCTGTACAGTGCTGCCGTTTCTGGGGTAATTTCAACCTCTCAGGGTACTGTTTAGGGTAGTTCTATATTTAGGGTAAATTTAGGGTAAAACTGCCCTGTGATCTGATGCTTTTGTTGTAAACATTTTTACTGTACACTTGTAAAAGAAATCTATGCCACATTTGATTTCAGTAATGACATTTTTTCATTTTCAGGTTCAATGCTTGAACCTGAAAATTCGCAAAATTTAACAGTGAGGTTTTTGGAGCCATTGTTTAAAACGTTGAAGAATGTTAAGGTTGATTTACAAGTTGTAGACAATGAATGGCGTAAACGAACTTAATAAGTAGCTTCAAGGTGAAAACAAATTGTTCACAGACTGTTATCAAAATATATAAGCATTCATAGCAAAACTCAAACTATGAATGTCAGATAAAATCAAAAAACTACAATTCGTCGTTCAAAATTACATAAATTTAATAGCGACAAAAAACATTTTTCTAAATATGCACAAGAAATTACTAATTTACTAAAAGAATTTCAAGGAAGATTTTCATATTTAATTAAAAATTTATGAGAATATATTTAATATTTTCTTGTGTCCATTTAACATTGTTGTAGAACACGCTCCAACAAATTTACAGATACATTTGATAAACCTCCATTCATCTTCTGAATTGAAATATATGTTTGAGGCCAATAACAAAGTTTAGTTTTATACAAAATACGTCTGTAATGATACATTCCCTAACCCAAAACGCGATGAACATTACAGCTGCAATGGAATCACCTATCTTTGTGAATCTTTTTTCTCAAAACTGAAAATTGTTAAATGTAAAAGTCGTAATAGATTGACCGATAAAAATCTAAAAAACCAACGATGTTGTACAACATCAAAAATACCTCTTGACATTAAAAGATTAAGTGGAAAAATTAAAATCAAGTTTTACATTAAAATACATACAAAATACTATATAATTGTATATGTTTTGTTGTAAATAAATATGTGCGGACCACAGTGTATTTTTATTTTTGATTTTGGCCCATTAAACAATTTCGGTTGGACAACACTGGTGTAGAATCCTATCGTCGCATTCCACGGACGGTAACGTACCGCGAGATTAATAAATTTTGTGAAAATTTCTACGTAATTCAAAAGTACAGTAATTTTTATACATATTTTACACAGCATTATTATTATTTTGGAGATTGCATGACTTATTCAGTTACATAAAAAATAAAATTAATGATATAAAATAAATCTAAAAAAAATAATTAATCTTAAAAATAATTAATTGTATCCTGGAATCCCGGAAAACAGTTCACTTTCCCCCCAGAATCCCAGGTTAAGCAAAAGACCGGGAAATGAGAAACCCTACCCGAAACAGATTACCCCGAAAAATTCCTAGGATTTTTCTACCCGTCCGGATTCGATCCCCGTCCCAATGCCGATAGGATAATGTCTAACCACTAACACTAACTAACATTGGCCGACGTTCCCATGATAAGCTTGGGGCGCGTTTGGTGTGACGAATTAACATTTTCGGTCCCGGATAGAACTTGAAACCCGGGCCCCCAAAAAATGTGTTGTTAAGTTTATTTGTTAGATTTACCGCTGGAGCAGTTTGGAAAATAATACTATAATATTTGAATTGTTCACTAAATTCTTAAATTTTATTTATTTACATGTGAATTTATAAATCGATTTACGGGTCCGGTCAGATTCGAATTATAGACAAAAGATAAATACAGGTTTCCTTTTAATATGTTTCTATATTATATTCTAATAATTAAAATTTCTTTCGCATTTTTAAAAGATTATCATTACCCAATACAAAGTTATTAAATAGAAATAAAATATTTTAAAATTAATAATTGAATTAAGCCATTATTTTTTTAATCATTAGGGGGCGCAATGAACGAAACAAGCCAGACGAATTAGTAATGGAATGACTTAATTTTGTTGTTTTTCTTTTTAAAGTAAAGTAAGTTAATATTCTATTTTGAGATTGTTGAAAAATTATTTTAGTGGTATTTTATCGAATAATGTTTTATAAAGAATTAAAATATATTTTAGAATATTTTAAATTTTATTTTATATCTTCATAATTCAGTCTACAAAGTTAAAAAAAAAAAAAAAATTAGTAAATTATTCTTTTCAGTTTGCTGTAGAAAATTGACTGGACTCGAACAGATATGGAAAGTGATGGATTCATTAAGGTAGAATACAAATCAAACAGAAGAAGGAAAAGGTCTAAACCCAAAAAGATAAATAATGCAGTTGGGTATGAGACCATTCATTTTGATCCTTTAGAAGCAGAAACAGATTTTGAAACGGTTCTTAAAAAGGTGGAAGAGTGCAAAGCCGAAATACGTTCGAGTGACTTTTATCTCAATTTCTACGAAATATTCAAGAAGTGCGTCGTTACCAATTCTGGTAAATCCGAAGATGGCAAGAGGAATGTGCAGAACATCGTGTGTTACGGTCTGGGGAGTGTTTCGACTTCCTTGGCCGCCCGGTACCAGTTGGCTCTGCTGTTGCTGATGAAAGAATTTACTGGGTCTTCGAATCCCCTTCTGTATGATCCCATCTTTAGCAAATTGGACTGGAAAATTTTGACGCGTTTTCACTGTAGGGCGATACGGAAGAACGAAGAGGGAAAACGTAAGATTGACGGGAGGACCCTGTTCTTTATGCCACACTGCGGGAGACCTCTGTATAACAGTATTCTGTGGGCCAACTGGAGTCCCGACGGGTTGAACGACGTCATCCTGATAGGGAATAGTTTTAACAATTTTGTGTTTTCGTTGCCCGAAAAGACATTGAATAAGTTTTCTTACCTGTGCCGGGTGAAGTCTGCGGTTACTGAATACAATGTGCCCAATACTTTCAGGTTTCAAGACATATTTAACAATATGTCCATTCACGTGTTTGATCTCCGCGTTTTACGGAATTTTCCGAAACAGAACTGGAAGGATCATGCGGAACCTTTCTATCACGGCGATGACGAGATTATTCTATCGTAAATGATGATATTTTGTATAGCGTTTACTTCGTAAATTATCGTGGTGAGTGCGCGACGTATTTATCGTGTAACAGTTTTTAACTTATGGTAAGTTGTACGAAATGTTAGCAAGAAAGTTTTACAAATAAACTTATTATTTTTTCATTTGTTATAATTATAGGTTTATGTTTGGTTTAATTTGAAATTAAATTTTAAACATTAACACATGTGATACTTTTTCTTCTTGATTAAAGCAAATTTCGTAATATTCTGTTTTCCCATATTCACAGAAGTGTACCAAAATAAATTCTCTCTCTCTCTGTAGTAATTAAAAATTTTTTATAGTCCGTATTATGAATTATGAACTGTACAATAGTTCATAATTATATAAAATAATGTAATGTTGAAAACTAAGTTGTGTTAGGTTATTATTAATTTTATTTTAGATATATTTTTGATATTTAGTTAATGTGGAAATAGAAAAGATATTATTTTCCTGTGAAAATGAACAGATACTTTGATAGTTTTCAACAGAATAAAGTAAGATCAAATAACATTAAATATTTTATAACAGAATTTGAAGGGAAGTTTATAATAAAATTTTTTATATTTAAAAATCTGCTTTTATTAAAAACTATATTTAAAATCTCAAAGCATTTTTAAATAAAAGGAAATAAACTGCTTATTTATCCAATTTTTTCATTATTTCAACAAAATATCATTTTTGTTTACTTATGGTAAACATAAATTGGATTTTGTTGGAAATGATGTTTGATATACAGTTCAGTCCATATTAGCCAATTTTTGACACAAATGTCTGCCATAGATGGCTAAATCTAAGTAAAAAAAAAAAAAACTTTTAATAAAATCCAATTTTGGTTATCTTGCAAGCTCCAAAATGTTAAACCTTTTACCATAAAAGTTTAGAAACTTTTTTCCTAATTGCAAACAAAATATATTATACCAACAATTAATATAGAACTCAAATATTACAAATTTGATTCAGTAATTACAACAATAAAATTAATTACTAGTGAAAATTACAATTATTCCAAAATCTCAAAACAACCTGATTAGGAAAAAGAGCAGTGATGACTTACAATTTAATCAGCAGTGATGACTTACCCTTAATCAGCAGTAATGACTTACAATTCAACAGCTACATACTGACCAGCAGAAGTGAAGGCTAACTTGTTTGATAATGTTCTTTTATACATTGTTGACTTGCATACTACACCTGCTTACAAAAAATAATAGTTTGTGTCTTTATTAACATTTATTTACTGAAAAATATAAATAGAAAATAGTGTTTATTTATGACTAAAATATTTAATTAGTCGGATGCAAATGAAGCTGTAGCTGGAAAGTATTGAGATAGCATTCATGATTTAACATAACTCAAAATAACAAATAAATTGGAAAATAATGCAAGTAACTAAATATAACTATAAATCAAAATCTCTTTTACTACAGCTCGGTCTTAAGCAGTTTGTTTTCTCTTGTCTAAATGTGGTGCCAAGTTTTGTTGAATTTCAAATGTTTTCAAAAATCAAAAGTTTTCTCTAATTGTATTATAATTTTTAAATGCAAGATTTGTTTTATAAATAAAAAAATTACAGGTTAACTCTAAAATTGCCATAATNTTTTTTTTATATATGCATCTTTGTAAAAATTAAACCTCACCACGTGCATATGACCACAATATCTAACTAAATATTGTATCTATTAAAATTAGTAATAAATATACATGTGTTATCTAAACAAAATAATATGTATAGTACCTCCTCCTTTTGTTCTTGCAGAAACAATATTACTAGGATCACTTTTTCCTTCTTCATTTACACTTATTATATATATTTGATAATTGCTTCCACATATTAAATCATGAATAGTATATGTAGTATTTAAAGATGGCAATCTAATATGTTTCCAATCATTTGATTTTCCTTTATAATAAATTTCATAACCTATTAAGAGATAACAAATACTATTGAAAATAATTATTGGAATAAAACTTTTAATATAAAATTTAATTTATACTATTAAATTTAAATACATTTATATTTACCTGTAACTGATGTATGTATTGAATTACTCCATGATATTGTTATTGTAGATAACGTTACTGATCCAATAACAGGTGTTGGAGCAATTGGAGGTCCTTAAAATGAAAAAATCATTTATGAAGTAATAGTTTACTCAGAGCCAGTCCAAGCTACAGGCACTCTATGCATAAATCTAGGGTGCAAAAATTTAGGAGCATCACAGCCAGCATCAGTTAATAGGCAACCTAAGTGACTTTTAACTGATGCTGGTTGTAGTGCCAAAAATTTGCCTAACGCACCAAAAACTCTTGGGCTGGCCCTGATTTACATATGGCAAATATTTTTAATAATTTTGAAACTAAAATTTGATTTTGAGATCAATAAAGTTCATTCCTTTACTCTTTATTATTAAAATTAATAGACATGAGTATTAAAACTACATTCTTCATTGAAATTTTGAGCATCTGTTTATCTTAGTTTCTAATAACTTGTCCATTTGGGTCTGTTATTACTCATCTGCAAGAAGAAGGTTAGGGCAATGGATACATCAAGGTGCACATATATGGTGGGCAGGCTCAGAACACCCCAGACAGCACTATCTGATTGTGAGGGCAGGCACAAACAGCTGCAGTAGTGTGTCTTTGTGCATCATCCAGAGAGAGGCAGAAGCCTCATTACAGAAGCTGCTCGTCTTCCTGTGTCATTGGTGGACTATTAACAGAGGCAAATTTGCATGCATGGCCAACAAGCACCGATGAAGCACTTCAATCCTACTTTTACTATTAAGTAACACACTTCTACTGCTGGCATGCTTATCTGGGAACCATCTTGTATGACAATTAGTCACCTCTAATAGGTGTGAGGAACTGTGAAAGCACTGTAGTATATTTGGGAAATCCTGAACCCTTGTGGGTTGCCTTTCGTGGCAGGACTGCAAAGCAACCATTTTCCAACAAGATAATGCTCAACCATGCACAGATAGGATTTTCTAGGTAACCCTAATGTCTATTACATTGACACATTTATATTCTCCCATTTGGATGATTCTTGAAATACTAAATGTTTGTCATATAAAAACTGAAAAGAACAATTCCAAACAGATTTAGTCAAAATGTCTTGAAAACTAGACCAATTTTAATACAGGCTTGACTTTGAAGTTATGCAAAGTGAAATTAAAAACTGTTTTCAGTTTGCTCATAAACTGCAGAAGTAATTTAGTTTGTAAATTTACCCAAAATCCCATGGAGTTTTTTTCCTCTAGAAGGAAATTAAGAATTCTATTAAACTTTGTTAATACATAGCAACAAAAACAATTTAGTACATTTCATAATCTTGGCTGGGCCATTGTAATATGCATTGGTATTAAGAATGATCCTATGTTAGTACAGGTCATAGAAATTTAACAGGATCTGAAACACTCCTCAAGTTGTCAGTGTATACTCACTGACAACTTGAATGTGGTTCTGAAGTATTTCAGAACCACATTCAGATATTATGCAACTCCTAGCCAAGATTTGTGAAATAACTTGTATATTTCTTTACTCTAAATATACATTATAAGATCAACTTTACTTCAAATAAAAAAAGTATTTGAAATTTTATCTAAAGACCAAAAGTAATCTTTTATAATACATCAAAAAACATTACATTTATCTTTGACATCATTTCTATAAATCTTCAAAATATTACTATAAATTTTTATAGTAATATTTTGTATTACTAGGATGTAGCTGCTTAATTACTTGTAATAGTAGTAATTATGCAGCTACATTTTAGAATTAAAGCAAAATTCTAAAGTCAAAATTTATGAAATTTATAAAAATTTCATAATATTTTTTTAACAAATGAAAAATCTTTACCAGGATTCTTAAACTTGAATATGATTAAAAAAAACAAGCAAATTCGCTTTCACTGTTTCTGCCATAGGCACTAAGAGGGCCATTTTAATCATATCCATCATGTTTGGCCAGGTGACATAGGGCTCAACGTAACCAAGGCAGACCAGCCCTGAAAAATTTGAGTTTTTCAACCACCTGGATTTGATGTCAGGGTCTCCATTGCAATAAGTCAATGCCTTGGCCATCAAAGCAAATTTACTTGTTAATATAATCCTATTTTCTATCATTCTTGCAGATTTACAGAAAGAAAATCTCATTATTTTGCATTTTTCTCTGAATATTGATGAACTAAGGTTTCTTATGTTGACAAAAATGACAATTTAAGATATTTTCAGTATGATCTCGTATAACAGGAATGGCAAACCTTTTTGAGCACACGTGCCATATAGTGAGTATACTTAGCTTTAAAGATGTGTGTGCCAAAGTTTTATATTTCAAATAATGATATTTAAAGAAAATAAATGAATATGCTTTAATTACAATAAATGTAAAAAAGCTGATTGAAAAAGACAGATGATCAATGGAAATCATATGCTTATATGCACGTACCAGATGACTTCTCCTTACATGCACCCGTCATATATCATTAATGAAAAAGATGACAAAGAACATACAGCAAAATTCTTCTAAGCCATTGCAGTGAAAGTTTAATAAATTACATTTTCTCTGTTTATGTGAATATTTATAATAATCTTATGTTGAATTTATAATAATCAATTTTTGGGCATAAAAATAATTTAAAATTATACAATTCAATTCCATTTTGTTACTAGCTTTTGTACATAGAATCTACTTATAATGTACTCATATATATTAATGTTTATATTACATAGTTATTAATTGTAAAAATATATACAGTGGTACCTCAGGTTACGAACGCCCCAGCATACGAAATTTTCAGGATACGACATGAAATTCGAATATATTTTTGCTCCACGATACGAACAAAAACTCACCATACGACGTTACATTAGTTTGCATTTTTCATTTGTTTTTCTTACTACAGTTATTTTTTTTAATGTATCACTTGGCTTTAATTTGAGTGTGTTTTTCGCGTTGGAACGAATTATTTGGTTTTACATGTAATCGTATGGGAAAAGATGATCCACCTTACGACATTTTCATGATACGATCTCAGTTTCGGAACAGATTAATTTCGTATCCTGAGGTACCACTGTACATATATTTTGTTTTTATGAGATTCTGGCTTTTATAAAACCTTTTGCAAAATTAGGGTTTTTCATATATGAGGGCAGTTTTGTTTTCAAGCTCTGATAATCCATAAAAAAAAAAAAGATGAGTGTAAATAACAAAATGAATTTATTACCAAAAGTTAGATACAAACATGGTTACTTTTCGACATAATCACCGTGAAGATTGAGGCATTTGTCAGGTCTGTGGACGAGCTTTTCAATCCCCTTGTCATAGAATGTTGCCACCAGTGAATTGAGATGGCCTTAACAACATTGTTTTGAAGATTATCATTAGTCTCAAACCACTGCCTTGCTAGCCACATTTTCAGTTCAGGAAAGAAGTGGAAGTCTTCACATACGAAAAAGTTCCAAGCTGGATGGAAGTCTGAAAGTTAGAAGTTTTCACCACATTTAAACACAGTGTATAGCCCCGATTTATTGCTGAGTGACTTCCATCTCTTTCCTGAACAGAAAAAGTGGCTAGGAGGGGCAGAGGATCGAGACTAATGATGATCTAAACAACATATCAAGTCATTGGCAGCAACATTCTATGACAAGGAGATAGAAAAGCTCATCCAGACATGACAAATGCCTCAATCTTCATGGTGATTATGTTGAAAAGTAACTATGTTTGTGTCTAACTTTGGTAATAAATTCATTTTGTTATTTACATTTATCTTTTTTTTATGAACTATCAAAGCTTGAAAAAAAAAAAACAGCCTATATATAATATGTATTGATTTCTGAAGTACATTTAAGTATTACACTTGTATAAACAAATTTTATTTTTATTTCTCTCCAAAAACTAAGCTACATTTATTCTAATTATAAATAAATTGATTAACAATATTATACAATTTAAAACATAATACATAAGCTGGTTATTAGTTTCTTTAAATGATAATTTCTGTGTCAACTAAGTCTTCGTCGGGAGGCAGTTCTATTTTACTTGGATCTATCAAATTTTTATCAATGAGTGGCAGTCCTAGTTTTTCTCTTCTATGAAGTTCTAAGTATGCTTCTCTTACAGTCCAATCTCTGTATCTAAATTCAAAATGAAAATCTGACATTAGATTTAATTGAATGATTTATAATACAAAAATCAAAGTTACATTAAAGCAATTTGTTTTTATAAAATGTATTTTTTATATAATTTTTTCAATATAAAATTTCTAATAGAAACACAATGTTTTTATATTCATTATGAAAATAATCAAAATTACTTTAAAAATTTGTTCAGAACATACAAATTACAAAACTAGGAGTTCCCAATGTGATTAATAATGCACCTGGTGAGAAAATGAGTTGTGTTGAGCAAGAACAGTTCTTTAAGAATTATTAGTCCAATGGGGTATAATACAGATCAGGATGTTGTAAAATTGCAATTCTGCAAGTATTAATATATCTTTTCTATGAAAATGATATGTGGATTAATACTGGCTCAAGCCTACCAGATTGATTTATTATTATTAACTCAGTTAATAATTGGTAGAAGGGCAAGGAATCCTTGAAGGGGTTGACAGTCAAAATATAGTTTTGGGACCCTTAGTTTAGAGCAACAAAAAGTATATGATAATAGAATTGTTCAGATTATAGCTTCAAGAAACTATTTTTTTTATGATTACAATCATATTCAATTTTGTTGTAAAAAATATATGCTATTATCTGGATTTCATGACAAATTCTTTAATTTAACATGAAATTTAATACAAGTCACAAGATTGTTGATTTATTTATGTAAATGAATAAAATTGACTAACTTTTTGTTTTTTTAACTATTTTAAATTGCTAGCAAAATTGTATTAATTATATAATTGTTGATAAAAAACTTCTCTGCTTTCTTGAAAAAAAAAACTAATATTTTGAGATCTTAAGATGAGCCTGAAGGCACAAAAGTACTATGTTTAAGAGAAATATTTTGATCTCCAAAAAAAACAAATGTGTTTGTGTGTATTTTAAGGTCATCAAATATATATGAATTAATTATATAATTCCTATCGTTTTTTATATTATTGGGCTGCAATTTTCAGATTCCCACATTCCCACTGTCATCCCTGCATCTTTCATTAATTTCAGGGATGAAGTTTAATACATGAAAACGAGATCAGATATGCTTAGGAGTCAGAGTCTCCAATTAACTAAAGTGCGTTTCAAATTTATATGGACACGAAAAAATTAAAGTGAAACCCAAATTTGCTGCATTAAGTGACAAATGTTTTATTAAAAATAACATGGATTTATATGTTTCCACACTATAAAATAAGAATTTTAATCAAACATTAACATTTTGTCAGTGAAAATAATATTTTTGAAAATTTTGTACAAAAAACTGTTACATATTTATCGAGACAGGCTTCAAATTGCAAAATTTTCTTACAATTTAATGGCCAATGTAACCACTATTTAACTTGATTACATTAAATACTCGATTAGGAATTGTTTAAATTAGATTCTGAAAGAATTCAATCTTAAGTTTATCCCAAGCATCTGAAATTGCTACCTTCAAATCATGAATTGTGGAAAACTGTTTTCCATTGGTATAAACTGTACAAACCACCATACCCCAAAAATTTTCCATCGGATTCAGGTCAGGGCTATACTATTATTGTGAAATAATAATCAGAACAATTCTTTAGTTATTAAAATTTTCAAAAACAACGAATAAAGTGTCTTAGGATTTTTAGGCTTTATCAGAGGTATTAATTTACATCTGATGTGGAGAGTGCCAATGGCTCGATGGCTCAATCTGCATTATTTCTTTAGCTTCTGTTGTCCTATCCTAAAACCCTCCAGTTATAGGGAAAAAAAAGAATGGTTTTAGGCTAAAACTTTTTTCAGCGAAACTTGTGGAGCGATGAGCAATAGCATCAGAACACAGGGTAGTTTTACCCTAGATTTAGGGTAAATCTAGGGTAAAACTATCCTGTGTTCTGATGCTATTGTAATTTCAGCCTCTCAGAGTAATGTTTCAGACTACCTGAAACATTACTCTGAGAGGCTGAAATTACTCTAAGAAAAGAGTAATTACCCTAGAAACAGCAGCACTGGTCAAGAATGAACACAATATAAACTACACAAGTGTTTGCAATCTGCCCGTTGACAAGTTACAACCTATCCTTCGTATCATGGTTGCACCAGCTAACGTTCAGAACGTGTTATGGCTTTTCTTAATCACCACAATGCATTGTGGTCGTTTTTTTTTCACTCAAAGAGCAATTTCGGTCTTTGAGCCTAACACACACACACATATATATATATATATATACAAAAAAAGCACTGTATATATATATATATATTTGTGTGTGTGTGTGTGTGAAACAAGTAAACTAGCAATTATACTATAATAGTTATTTCTCTTTCCACTACACACTAATAATTATAATTATTGGGTTGTTCAGAAAGTAATTTCGTTCTTTTTTCCGTGGAAAAAAACGCAATATTTTTATAATAAATAAATATTTTATTGAATTATATATCGACCATTTTGGTCAAATACCTGTTGTCATCGTTTCTGGTGTAGTATGATTTCACATTCATAAAAGTTTTGATCGTTGCTTACAAAAAAACTGATCCAAGTAATTTTTGACATTGTCATTTCAA
>NW_019385787.1:156167-158398 GCF_000671375.1 Centruroides sculpturatus
TTAGACAAAAGACTTGTAAATTTATTGACGTACAGTACACTTATTAAATCCGAAAATTCTACAGTAGTTTACATTTAGTAGTAATTTAATAATTAATTAAGAAATGATTTAATATTTTATCGTATTTTGTTATTTGAAAGGTCTGTCATGTTGAAGTAGAGGACTTGCTGTGACGTCACATAGATCCAAGGTCATGCTAACAAATATACGGGATCTGGCTATCCTTGTTAGTTTAAAGTCCTTGGGGCAATACGGTAATTAACTCAAAAACAACATTCTACCTTTACATTAATAACTTTATATAAATTTATTTAATTACTTCGACTAAAAGTTAAACTTAAACGTTTCAAATATATTTATAATTAGTAAACATTTAATTAATAAATTTATGAAAAAAAAACAGTTTTCAGGAATTTCGAGTATTACAGGTTGGCAACATTGAATTAACAAGAAAGATCGTGGAAAACACGTGTTACTTTCGTAGTATGTGCTGTTTCGAATAGTTATCATGGCCAAATTTCATAGTAAGTAGAATCTTAAATTGAGACTTTAAACGAAATTTTAGTAGTTTTATTTTACTATAAAAGTCTCGACACTTATTATTTTTGTATTGTCGATATGTTTTTGGTTGGATTATTATGTATACGTAAAAATCCGTAGAAAATTAAGTTAAGTCGCATATGAAGTACGAAATGAAATCTCGTCGGCTTATATTACGGTTCGAGATCAAAAAAACTACTTTCGGAGTTCGTACGATTATGGTTATCGACAGAGATTAAATCTTACGCTACCGGTTTAGTTTTATTGCCCACGAAAAAGCACCTGCGACCCTAGTAGGATGCCAATAATACCCGACAGAGAGAAAATCTTGTTCTAAAAACGCTTACGTAACATGAAACCAGAGCTGAAAAAACGTCGTCATAATTTATGCACTGGAGAAAATGGGGGTAAAAGAAACTATAATAAATTGAAAATTCTGTCTCTCTCTGTATGTTTCTAAATTCGACACGTATCAACAGTGGGTTTTCCGTTGAGTTCCTCCGTTGAACAAGTCGACGTATGTTTTGCAGAAAAAGGAAATGCTTGCATAATCGTGTAGTTGCATGTTTTATTTAACCGTACCTTTCCTTAACTCTTTGGTGCATGGTTGGCAACCAGTGGTCCGTGGACCATTGATGATCCGTGAGAAAATTTGGATGTCTGTGGAGAAATTTGGACATTGATCAACTGAAGTATTACGAAGTATTACAATTGAAGCAAAGTATTACGAAAGAAATGCAAAATGCTTAGTTGCTTTTTTTCACTCATTGGGGGTTTTTTATCTGAATCTAAAACCGAATACAAAGTGACTGTTATCAATAAATAATGAATAATAAACAATATTGTGAGTGCAATTCTCATCCTTAGTGGAAAAGTGCTAAGAATCCATAAACTTATTTCAAACAAGCAACAACAAACTTTAGGCTTGCATTAATTAATTAATTAATTTGTTATTATTAAACAAGCGAATTTCATACAGTAATACCCCGACTTACGCAAACCCGGAGTTACGCGATTTTCAAATCTCGTCGATTTGAAAATCACGTAACTCCGTGTTGTTTGAGCGCCACGCAACCCTTGATTACTCACTCCCCCCACACTATTGTTCAGCTTACACGTTCCTCACTCCCCCCACACTATTGTTCAGCTTACACGTTCCTCACTCCCCCCACACTATTGTTCAGCTTACATGTTCGGATGTGTCGCGCGAATCGACACATAGCTACAATTTATTTTGTGTTGTTTATTTCTGTGTTTGTTATATCTACGGAGACTTGAGAGACTCTACTATGTCATCCAAACGGAGTAGAACTAATTCTTCCACATCAAACAAGAAAAGAAAAACTTAGGAATGTAAAGTTAACATTGGGTATGTTCGTAAAGTCCAACGAGTTAAACGAGAATGACGTCATCGTTATTCCTATTTCGTTAGACTTTTCGAACAATTCGTTACTAACGCGTTTAACTCGTTTGACTTTACAAACGTACCCATTATTAAAGACTTTGATACAAAAATGAAAATTTGTGAATTGGCAAAGAAGTTTGATCTACCAGAATTGTCGGTCAGAACAATTATAAAAGGCAAAGAAAAAATTCTCGAAGCTGTGAAAAATGCTCAATCTTTAAATTCAAGCATCATTCGTAAACGTCACAGTATTATCGCTGAGATGGAAACAATGTTAAAATTATGG
>NW_019385787.1:163034-168079 GCF_000671375.1 Centruroides sculpturatus
TTGTCATGTAATAAATAATAAATATATAACAGAAATTTATTAGTTTTTATTACTAGCATTGTACGTAACATTCTAACAAAAATACCAAAATGTAAAATTGGCCGATTATCGAAACCGATTAATCGGTGGGAATGGTCGATACCGATTAATCGGCTAAGTGGCCGATACGGCCGATTACCGATTACTTACCAATTAATCGGTGCATCCTTAGTCATTAATTTAAAATAATTCTTTGTTTTATTAACACATACTGATTCCTAAATATCCTTATACAGTAATACCTTGGTTTTCATCAGCTTCGGTTATTGTCTGTTTTGGTTTTTGTCTATTTTTTTTGCAAAAAATTTGTCTTGGTTTTTGTTAGTCTCCTCAGATTTTGTTGGCATGCCCACGTCACTTCCTGCTAATTTTGCAAAAACATAGGATGACCCATGCGTTTTCCTGTTCAGTGTGTTGTTTGTTATTTCTCGTGTGAGCATTACTCTGTGCATCTAGCCCAGTGTTTCTCAACGGTGGCATTTTTCCATGTTGAGGGGGCGATTACTAACAATTTATATTTTGGGGGCAAAAAACAATTTTCTGGGCAATATAGTAAAACATTACATTAAGAATAATTAGATATTTTATTCGTTATATCGTACAATAATTAAACAAATGACGTTATACTAGTGACTATTCTATTCAATGCAGTACGCATTTGGCGTTAGTCTTGGTCCTCGGAATCGAAATTTTGTAGTGAAGGGGGCGACAATTTGTTAGAGGTTGAGAAACACTGGTCTAGCCAAACAATTCCATTGCTTTCCTTTCCTTTTAGCTCCATCGTGGGACCAAAGAAAGTTTTCAGAGCCAGTAGTTCTTTGAATGCCATGCTAAATGTTCATTTATTGTTTACATTAGTCTTATATTCATTTTATATTAATTTCTTATTGTTTTTAGTATTACAACACTATATTCATTCTCTATAAAATGTATATTTGGTATGTATTTTGGAGTGTCTAGAATGAATTACAGTAGAGCATTATTTATCTGAAAGCCAGTCAACTGTTCCAGTCGGCAAATTTAAATTTCCACTAGTACTGTGGCGTTGCAACCTTTGGTTTTGTCTTGGGCTACTCCAATATTTTTTTTGTTGGTGTGTGTGTTTTAGTTGGCAGCACTGGCACTTTTGTGTGGTGTTTTTCTGAGTACTGTGTGTCGTGCTGAATTGAACGTTTTTGATATTAGATTAACTTCTAAAGTTTTTTTTATTTTTCAATATATTTATTTTGTTTGTATAAAATAAAGAAATAATTTTTAACGATACAATAGCCACGATTATTATTTTANGTATAAAATAAAGAAATAATTTTTAACGATACAATAGCCACGATTATTATTATAAAAATTTTCATTAGGCTTAACATTGATGGAAATTCAACGCGAAGCAACACACAATGGAGAAAAATTTCAACATGGGATAGGTTAATATATTTTTTTGTACGTAATCGGTTATCCAAAAAATAAGTTATCCGAACAACCCCAGTCTCCAATTGATTCGGATAAACGACGCTCTACTGTAATTGGATTTACATTGATTCATATGGAAATAATTGCCTCGGTTTTCGTCAGTTTCGGATTTTGCTAATTGTTTTCGGATGGATTATCAACGAAAACCAAGGTATCACTGTAAATATTAAATATAATGTAAACAAATACAATTTACATTGCAACTTAAAAATGAAGTAATACAGATTTATATATCATGTATGCATTAGCTAGTGATGGGATAATATCAAAATTTCTCTTGATTCTAATTCAGATTCTTTTGAATACTTTCCAAACTTTATTTTAGTTTAGAAAAATTAATGATTTACATTATGAGCATGGTACATTTATTAATTAATAAACATCAAGCTTAAAAATGGAAAATTATTGGGAAATTTAGAATCAATCTTTCTCTAAATTTCTGAAACATCAACAATGTTTCCAAACCTTATTTAAAGTTTGCATTCACTTTACATCTTGTTTACTTTGTGTTTAAGTTCAAATTACATTTGGTGACTGAATCAATGCTTATAAAAATAATCATTATAATTGTGTACATTGGTAATAGCAATGAAAAGAATGCTATTTTTGGCATTTAATTTGACTAAATTTTTTTATAAAGATTACATAAAGTACACATTAATTTCTTTGTTTTAAAATAAGGTTTAATTTATCAATAATAAAAACAGTAAATTACTAACAAGGCACTCGGCAGACTCGTGTGACCCATTCCGTTACTAACAAGGATACTTAGCTAGGATAATTCTTGGGGAAATTTAATACTGTAGAAAAATTTAAAAGAAAAAGACAATTTACATTCAAAAATAGTTTTTATTATAAAACAGACTGATATATCATGTTTTGAGTTTTTGGTAAGGCAATACAGTTTCATCAAACACTGCCCATCATATCAAAGGAAACAATGGCAGATGGACTTAAAGCTTGCTTGAAAATTTTATCTATCTGGAAACGTGCACAAACTGGAGTTGAAAAGCTTACAAAATAATGTATCTGCTGCTGTCACACTACAACTGCTTGCCTTGGTGACAGAACAGTATCGATTGAAAACAGGATTTGTCGTGTGACGTTAGCTAGGTATCAGTTTAAAACTTGATTTGTAATTACACTTAAAAATGTAATAATGATGTAAAATAATCAATAACATAACACCATTGAAAATCTGTATGTAGATAGTGATGTTTTCTGTCATCATATTGTGAACATGTTCAGTAATGCTCTAATACTACAGAATGTCACAATTTTGTTAGTTAGATATTTCGATTACCCTGTTGTTGACAGAGAAACAATTTTTTTTTTTTTCATTTTTGGTAAAAGGTAGTCGTTGACCTTCTGAATGAAAGGATGGTTTTTGGAAAATTTGATGTATTTTCTTGTACTGCCTTCAAATGCATAAAAACAGAGACAAACTTTCTTCTTTGTATAAACATGGATAATACAATACTATAAAAAGTTTTGTAACATTTTCATAACACAATTTCTACCAAGAATTGAGTTAATTTGAAAACGGTGGTTAGGAAAATTTTATTCGACAAGTGATGTCTCTATTTATTTCAAGCATAAAAATTAGAATAAACTGTATTTCTTAAAATATTAAACTGATATCTTGTTAAGTTATTAATATAATTCTTTTTTTTTAAAGAGAAACAAAGCAAGCGTATGACTTGTAGAAGGAAGTATAAAATACAAAGAAAAGTAAGTAATAAAATTTATGTAAAATAATTTTAATAGACAAAAATTTTGAAAATATAATGCTTTTATTTCTATAATAATTAAACCTTACATATTTTATTGTAATTTATGAATTAATATATTTCAAATGAACTTCTGTATATTGATTTAAAATTTTTATATTGAAGTTTATCATATGTACTTTTAATATGATCATTTTTATATCTGTAAGTATTAGCAATGTTATGGCCGAAGTTTTCATCTCTAAAACGTGAATGCTGAATGTCAAGTGCCGCTTACAAGATAGCGGCATTCAACGTTCAACTTTCATGTTTTAGAGGAGATGAAAGCTTCGGCAGCAACCTTGTTATTGTTAATATAACACATAATAACCATATAAATATTTGACTAATTGATACTGTACTGTCAAAAAATACTCCAATGAAGAATTTAATAACTTTAGTTAAAAATCTTTATGTTTTAGTTAAATATCTTTGAGAGTAATAATCTAAATGTATAAGAAAGAACAGATTTGTAAATTAAATATTTTCACACTATATCTTTTTAAACTAGTGCTGAATGCTGAATCCATTTTTTTATTTGTGTATTGGGTACAGAATAATTTTTGGGATCCAAAATGCTCCAAACATACACAAAATTTTCTCAAAAATTATTGTGCACACAATAAAACAACAATTTACAAATCAATTAATTATTATTACTATGTAGCTTGAAAATTCAAATTAAATCATACAAATAATTAAATAGACATACCATGTAATTTGCTGCACAACACTAAACTGATAAATTAATGCAAAAATTTTTAAAATTAAAAGTATGCTTTAATTTAAACATGTCTCATCGTCATAGGATATCGTCTCCAGTTATAAACTTGATGTGGTGTTGATTAATAAAAATAAAATTGAAGTTGGGGCTGTGAATGACACATTTTTAGCAAGAGGTGCTAATTAATAGACTTTTCGACATCCAAAATTGCAAAATTTATTTATGATGACAATGCTGTACAATTTTTTTCTGAAAAATTATTTAAGAAATGCATCAGTTTTTGCAAAAATATAAACTTTTTTTTAGCATTTTTGAATGATGTTTTTTCATTATTACTACTATCTACTACTACTTTAAACAGAACCATATTTTTATTATGTTATAATAATTTTTACTATAAGTCTACAAAAAATATGAAAAAATAAAGGAAAATAATGTTTATAAAATGATAAAAATTCTATTTAGTTATTTAATTGAGTCAATTCAGAAAAAGTTTTTAAATGCATTTTATTAATGTTCAAATTTTCTCTAAAGGAACAAGTGACAATTTTATTTTAATTTGAGCCAATACAAAACTTCACCCATTAAACAGTGTCAAAAAGAGTTTTGAGATAAAGACAGATTTTCTGTTTTGTTTTTCATAAAAATTAAAATTGTGGTTCTATAACTGAGACTGATTCATTCTTACTAAAAGTGCACAATCATCTAAAGTAGGCAGTGATGTAACAATTGACTGTATTGATCAGAAACAAAGTAAATATTTCAGTTTTTTTTAAATATAAGATTCCCTAATTTTGGTAAATTTCTCCAATTAATGTCTACAGGCTTAGCCAAGACGCTACTTCACTTTTGGCAGCTACTGCCATAATATTTTTTCTATTGCAAGTTTTCCCGAACATCATTTGTATGATAGGAAGTATTCTATGTCCTTGTCCATACTTATCTAAGAGATTACATCTGTAAATATAAAAAAAAAATGAAGTGAGCAAAATTATTTTAAAAATTAATAAATTATAGAAATGTCTACTGGTAAACTTTGATATCAA
>NW_019385788.1:0-13102 GCF_000671375.1 Centruroides sculpturatus
GCAGTTTCTATTGCGATAAGAAATACTACTTTCACAAATATAATAAAAGCGTACATATCTCTGTATACAAATAAAATTCCTAAAATGGTTGACAGAGATCCCTGAAATATTGGATAGCCGATACGATACAGACTGTCTTTCATCCTTTCATTGGGGGTTTGATACAAAGAACAAATATAAGCGTAAGACATGTGAGCCGGATAATTGACGCAGAACCCGACACATAAAATCAGGCTCATCATTGAAAAAATATCCATGTTTATACCCCAAAGAGACATGTATCCTAAAGTTTCTACAATGGTAGATGTTACCGATATTGCAACGAGAAAAGCAACGACAATGTTCGGTAGGGTAACTATAAACAAAATCATAACCAATAGTGAAGTGATCCAAAGTAAATCTCTAATTGTGCGTCCAATTATAATTCCTTGTTCGTACAGAGGAGTTAATGCTGCGTAAACGAGAACAGGAAAATCAAAGTCGTCAGCAATTTTCCACAGATTTTTTAACATTTCTATTTCATCTTCTGCACCTAACGTATCATTTACAAAAATGTGAAATCTGCTACTTAAAATATCGGATCCGTCAGAATTGAATGCGATATCATTGGTGAATTGTTCTGCTGATTTAAATTTCAGAAAAACATTGCGAAGCCCATCCAAGAAATCCTCTTTAACCGACATATTATATCCTCGTAATGAATATTTTGCTAGCGAATGATTTTGGAATTTTTTGTAATATTTTAACCAAGAAACCGTAAATCGAGAATCTGCAATGTGTGGGAGACTTTCGAATTTTTTAACTAATTCATCTATGGTCCTCTGTACATTTAAATCTGAATAATCAAGTGTACTATTAATGACTATTTGGTACGGAAACGTATAACGGCCGAAACTATTATAATATAATTTTATACCTTGTGTTATTACCGATTTTTGTGGATATAGCTTAGTGTAATCAACACCGTGTGTTATAGTTAAGGCTCCCCATATTCCAAATAATAAATTCAGAAAGTAAACTATGATAACTATTATCTTCATTGTACTAATACATAGAATTTTCCCCAACTTGTCCCGAAAGAACGCCATTGTTGGCTCATCAGTAGACGTTTCTTCTTCTGTAGTAGAATATTCGATATCTTCTGAAAATAAAGTTAACCACTTAGAATTTATATACAGCATTATTGATTTGAGAAAAATTTCAGAACGATGTTTATTAATTTATAAATCAATTTATGTAATACTAATTATTAGCAAATAATTGATGAATAAGAGATATCAGCAAAACAAGTAAATAAAAACTGCTTAGACATTTCATAATATCACATAAAAAATATGCTTATTCAAAAACGCCATTTACTTAAAAAAGTTTTGTACCATATATTTCATTTTATTTTATTAAAAGGCCGTTATGTCAGCAAAATAAAACAAAGTTATCATTGAAGAAGGAGAAAGTGAGGAAACGAATAAGGAGAATGTACAGTCAGAAAGAAAAGTAAAAATGACTCCCTCTCAGCGAGTCACGCAAGGTTAATACTTTTCACTGCGTTTAATGTTCACTTAGAGTTTTTATGCTACGACGTCGTTGGTCAAAAAGTAAACGTGAGTTGTAAAGAGCTGTACTCTAATAACTAGTGCAGCTTTATATAATAAAAAAAGGAAAGTTTAACGCTTAACTCTGAAATAAAGATTTATACTTATATTAAAATTAAGCTACCCTGCGATAACTCGTACTTCAATAATATATTAAATTTTCTGAAATAATGCACCATGTATTCAATACATTATACACTTACCCTTCATATTTTGCCAGCAGTCACCTGATACCAGTTTGTGCAATCTCGTATAGCATTTACTTATAAAAAAAGTCTGTGTATATATCAATATATATTTTTTAAAAAATCGAAGAACATTACCTAAATTATAACGAAATGCTTTTTGTCGTTGTTTCTCTTCACTCCGTCCTGACAATGCCATGCACCCTGCAAAAAACGTTATCTGATACAAAAACGTAAACACTATGCTGGTTGCGGAATAATAACAAAACATTCTTATAAGAGGAAAAGATGACATCATTCCAATGCAATAGGAAAACAAATTAGTCAACGATGTTAACGTTATAGAAATTCCTGCTTCACCAAATGTTTCTTCCATGCGTTTGTGTACTTTTTGCTTGGGGTTTGATATTCTCCAACACGCCAATAATACGAAGGCATCGTCGATCTCTGTCACTACATCAGAAAATCTTTATTAATTGAAGAATTCATAATCAAAAAGTAAACAAATATAAAAGCGCGAGTAAATACTTACCGAGAACTAAAAACGGTATGGTGATGTTCCAAATACTATTCGGTACACCGACAACAGACATGAATCCGAAAGAAGAGACCACGGCCAGACCAGCCGATACCATACTTGCCATACCCAGAAAAGGCTTGCTTTTTGCCCAATTGTTGCTCATGCACATAACAGCAGTGAAAACAGATATAAATGCAATTAAAGCACCAATCATAGGTTTAATATTTTCCACTAAGTGCACATTTTGCTGTTCTATTGACCAGTAGTTATCAATGAAACAAATAAGATGTTTAAATTGATGATTACTTATTCGATTATATACTTCTGTTCGCCATCTTTTAATCATATTGTGTTTATTCTTGTTGCTGTTGTCAGTGAAATAAACTAATCTCGTAGCATTTACTGTCTGAATGAAATCGTTCTCATCTTCGTTCACACCCCCAAAGTTAAGAGCGTAAATTTGATAAGAGTATGTCAACGGATCTATGTCGACCGGATACTTCAATTTCTTTTTTCGCTGCACGATATTATCAATTTCGGGCAATATTTCGATAATCGGATTTTCAAAACATCTTTGGCGTACACGTGCACAAATATCTGAATATCCAATTTGTATACCTTCATGATTAATTGTTATATTTTTAATTAGTTGATCCACCGAACTTATTTCTAGCAGCACGTTTTTTTCGAGCATGTCTCCACCACCATTTCGTGTAAAAATCAAAAACACACAGTTCGATAAGTTTGTAAATCTCGTCGGATCAAAAGATTTTGACGTATTGTACGGAAATGTTTTTTCAATGAACTTCTTAGTATTATAAACTTTTCCCGAATCTGCAAATGTCAGGCTTACTGCGTTTCTGATAGTGTTTGTATTGAAGATGAATGCTGAGAATGTCGCTGTTATTAAAACCGGAAGAAAAATAAAGTAGTAAGGATGAAGTCCGATCAATCTTCCTAATCTTCGAAAAACGATCGATAATCGATTCTTTACACAGTCAAGTTTCATCTTTTTATTTTGATTCAGAGAAGATACTATTTACCCTATAAAAAGATAGAACATATTTCAGATAAATTATATTACATAATTGATTACAATTCATTGTTAAAAGTGACTATATTAAAGTTTTCTGAATGTAAAGTTACGCACAATGGTTTACCTAACCTCAGTTTTAGTGTTCTGTTTGATGATGAATGTCGTCGTCATATAATCAGAATAATTTTTATTGTATTTGAAGTATATTATTTTTATCGAATTCGACAGTATGGGAAAATCTTGATAAACATGCTTTTATGTAGTTTAAAAGTTAAAGCAATTTACTATCGTTTTCGTAGATTTCGTTTATGATGAGTTTTCAATTGTTTTACAGTAAACGAGAACTTTTATCACCAAAGCGATGGCATTTTTATAGGTTCAGAAATTGGAGAAAATTAGCCGAAACCTATGTTACATATGGACAAAACCTTATTAACCCTACAGGGTATTATATTTTTTGCAAGGCATGTTCGATGACATATTGATTATATATAATAGTGTAATAACGAAACCTGTTCAAATATTGAAACGAGCCAATAAGATTCACTTAAAATTCGAATATTATAATAAAATAAATTAATTAGATACAATTAAGTAACAATTCGTTAATTAATCTGACTGTGATGTTATAAAATACTATTTCAAAATAACTGTTTAAGTTATAAGAAAGTGTTTATGTTTTTGCAACACATTGTATAAACCACATGAAAAGTATTTACGCGTATAAATATTGCGTTTATAGAAAAATCATTGGTCTGTAATTTGTCAGTGTCGAAAAAAGTTACATAGATGAAACAGGAGACCAGAAGTTGAAAACATGGAAGAAGTAAATCCACATTAATTACTTTACGTGCTTTCTGCGAAAAATTACACAAGAAGAACTTTACGTTAACCAAAGTCGTTCAAATGCTGTATCCATCATCATGATGCATGCAGAATAGAGTGACATACTTTACAGTCAGCGATTTGATACAAAAAGAGAAAAATACGTCTATTGAAAATAAGAATATAAAAAAGAAAATATATAAAAATTGAAAGTGAAAGGATAGAGCGAATTTGAAAAAAAAATATTAAACTTACACTAACTATTTGGATATTGATTTTTACATGACATAATGGAATGGAACAGTAAAGCTAGTAATAGATATAACTAATATTATGATTCCGGATACTATACTTAATATGTTAAGATGGAGAATATATTTTAATGCTCTGATATATAAAGAAACTTATTTAATAATAGCAGAAATAGATAATGTTCAGTTTTTGAGAGATTTAATAAAACTCTAGAGACGGAAATGTGGAAACATATTATCGCTAATAATACATGACAAGTGATCAATGTTTCAAATGTATTATTTAAAAATTATAATAACTCTAAATAACTCTAATTATAGATCAATTTAAATGATACTACTAGAAGCTTGTCAAAATTAATACAAATCTGTGGTGTATAATAACTTATTTAAACGTAATTCCACATCTGAACCGAAATATGAAGTTGAGACTAATGTTGATCCCGGATTAAGTAAACTTTTTCTATAAAATTTCACAGTCGTTTATAAAATAAAACGAAATAACGCTTAAACTCGTGAAAATAAAATTCTATTTTTTCCCCCAACACTTAATAAAAACTGGAAGGATATGATCGTATCTTTCTCCGGATTCACTTCCTTTCAATGGTGACACGTCTTTCTAATGTGTCACCTAGAACCAACAATCAAAATTCAACCATTGGCCTAATGTATAATAATTTCAAATAAGGTCATGGAAAAAACACATGAAAGACACCAAAATTATAAGGAGGGGGTCGATGATAATCGGAGTTCGCGGTCATCGATAGTTTTGAACTGGTGTGCTCGCCGATCCCTGTGAAAACTGCTCCAGCTGTGGCCACCCTTTGCCCTCTCAAGAAGAAAAAACTTTCATCCTTTTGGAATCATCGAAGCTTCGCTCTAACCTTGCGGATCAAGAGTACTTCGATACGATTTTGTGATTCAAACGAACAGGGACCAACTTCTAATAATTAAAATATTTATCAACACGCGAACGATTAAGAACTCTTTCTCGCGCGGTCAGAGTTACGATATTAATGATAAAATTACACCCTTTCCCAGTCTATTGTGTTATAAATTTAGAAGATAAGTTAAGCATCTTAACAAATATTCTATAAACTTGTAAATAGTGTTGATAAAAAAACGGGTATTTGTTAAATAATAAGTTTGTGGAGTGCAACTTTTTCAGTTGTTTCGATTTGTCTCCATTCCGAGTCAAAGAATCTGCATTCGCGACCGCTTGCACGTGAACGAACTACTAACGGCTAACGCGATTTCCGTGTCCGTTAAGGCACGGTAGTGTCTGTTTTGACGTGGCATCAAAGAGGTGCCGACTCTGTGGTCACACGAATATATAAATACGAGACTTTGTTCAACAGAAGCTATGTTCTGTTATTTATCGAATAAATAGTAACAATATTTAAAGGCTTAAAAATAAATTTAACTGCCTATTGAAAAAGCATCGATAAATGTTACCAATGAACTTTAACAAAAACTCCAGAGATTCATTTTCATAAACTGTTTTCTAGATAAAAACTTTTGCTTTTGGACAGTTAAAAATTCGTTTTCGTTTGATATTTTCAAGCAACTTTTAAGTCACTAGTTAATTTCCTCTATGGAAAAAGGAAGAAAGAACATAAAAAACAGCAGACAAGTAAGAAAGCGAAGAAAAAACGAAAAATTAGCGAGTAAAACTGTTGTCTGCAAGTGTGAGAATCATAAGTTTCATTTAAATCAATTAGTAAATGAAAGTAACATTTTAACATCAAAACTTACATATTTTGTCCGTTTTCTGTAAGAACGTAATAAAACTTCCTTTGGTAGAGATTTTATCATACATCTCCAACGAACATTCGCGTCAGAAGTAATATTCCGTCAGATGATACAAATCATAACACCCGATTGGAGTGGAATTTAGAATAAAAGGCAGAGAAATCGTATTTTTAGAGAAGCCGACGAGAATCCGGGACTGCCATAGAGAGAGACGACCCGAGAAAAAAGCGAAATAAAAGGGGGAAAGCTATGAAAAATTTCACGCATCGAGTGGACACTGTTTTCGTTCATCGGCAAAGACCAGCTCCTAAACACTAAGAATTAGGTCGTAGGTTCGCGCCGTGATCGAACGAGCTGGCAGCATGAAAGTTTTTCCGGGTTTTTTCCATGTCCATGATTGCCTGAATAGGGGCCATCTTCTCGCAAAAGTTCTCCCGGAAACGCACTCTTTCCCCCGCGCGCGATTAAGCCATTCTATAAGGTCGGTTTTTAGGTCGCATAGCTATTACCAATTAGTCTTTCGGAGTAAAAACGAATAACAATAAACTCCATATGAATCCAGTACAAAGTCAAAGAAAAAGATTCCGGAATAGCCGAAGCGGTCAGATATTGAACACTACTGTACAGTTCTCCTCTGTCTCCATATAAGAAAAACATCACCACATATCATTTCGATTAAATCAACTAAAACGAATCAATGAGCCCAAACTTATTATACAGTGATTAGAACTTTTTGTAAACTCTCTCTCCCTGTTCAGAAATGTATGTAGTTAGCGTCGATATAACGATAAATTATTCCCTTACGTATTTCTTTATTTTATTCATTAAACCTTTGTTTGTTATTTGTTAATCTGTCTGTTCACCCGGTTAAATATGGACACTAAACGGCCTACAATTAGTACTTCCCCGCGATTTCTCCACTCGAAAATTATTAAGCCCTCCCTAACACTCGCCCGTATTCTCACACAAATTGAGTATAAACCAAGCACATGAATAATTTCTAATATCTAAGAACAAAGCAAGCAATAAACCAAATTATTTCAAAGAAGGAACAGGTAAAAGTCAAATTGAACAATGAAACATTTAAGAATACGTATAATGAAAAGCAAGAGGAACATTTGTGCATTCCTGTAAATATCTTGAGCACCAGCTAATGTCTCTAAGCAGAAAAAATCATTTTGGAATTGGCAATCAGATTTACAAAACAATTACATTCAATCTATCAATTACAATTGTGATGTAGGTTAATTAAAAAATTAACAGTTAGACATAAGAATTCGGCAATTATTTTGTAAGGTTTATCTCTATCACATGAAAAAAAAAATATATTAAGGAATTACAATCAGAGGTTCGTTTTCTTGGAGTTTAATATTCTTTAAACTTTTTCTTAATTNAATTTATTCGATAGTAATTTATTCAAAAAATTAATTTTGTGATCTGAAATAATTCCATTCAACAAATTTTTATTTGAAATTTACTCATGAAATTAATTTTGTGATCAGCATGTGTCAAACCACTACTACTTACGTCATCTTTTGCTTTGATCTCCTATTTCTTATATCTTTTGGATTCATCGATAAATGAACGTCAGAAAAATAATATTGTTATTGCTGGATTAGAAAAAAACTTATCTGAAGTTTTCTCCTTGGCTTCCGATATTTTAACATCTATTAAAAGACCTAGTGGCGACTCAATTTTGGTGAAAGATCTTAAAATAATCTCAAAAACAAATTGGTGGTGGCTAAACTTGATATTGTCTCCGATAAAAAAACTTATTTATTGGAATCTTCATAATATTCAGAGGAGGGAAGGATGCTCCAGGGCAGAGATGGCAAACCTTTTTGTGTTCGCGTGCCATATTGTAAGCATACTTAGCTTTAAAGAGGTTTATGCGTGCCAAAGTTTCAGACTTCGAATAACTATATTTAAAGAAATTAAACGAATACGCTTTAATTAGAATAAATGTAAAAAAGCTGATTGAAAAAGAATGATCTTGTGATAAAGCGAAAAGATAATTGAAAAAAATAGAAATCTCATGATATATTACGTGCCAGATGATTTCTACTTACGTGCCACTTTGGGCACGCGTGCCATAGGTTCGCCACCCCTGCTCTAGGGTAAAGTTTTTTGATGATTTATATTGGAGATCGAAAGTTACAAGAAAAAATCTTTATCTTTTTTAACAAGAGGCTAAAAAGACTGGAAAAGATGCGTATATGAGAGCTGATTGTTTAACAATAAATAGAGAAAAGTTACGTTTGATTTAATAAATAATAAGCTGATAAAAATCGATCCTTTTTTATCACCAGGGAAGTCGTTGGATCGTCAAATGGACGAGAATTAAAAAGTTCAATTGTTATTCCTTCTTATTCATGGGTTTCTTATACGTTAAAGGTATTGTTATGGAATAGTCAAGGTTCATTCTTTGATAACTTTTCAGATAAGAGTTTTGTTGATTTTGTATTATCATATCATATCGTTGGTATAACTGAATCATGGATGACATTTTCGGTTAAAACCTTTCTTACATCATTGGATTCACAATTTTATTTTACTGAAATATTAGCTCATAAACTTGAGGGACCTGGAAGACCGTCTGGAGTCTTGTTTTTAATGGTTTCTCGGAAACTTGGTAAGTTAGAAATTTGTCATCTTTCTGATAACATTATTATGGCTAATCTTATACAGGTAACCGCCGTATAACACGGCACTTCTATAGCACGGATTAACTTTAACACGGTTCGAGAATTGGTATTATTCCCCGTATAACACGGTACTTTTATAGCACGGATTCACTCTAACACGATTCGAGAATTGGTACCATCCCCCGTATAACACGGTACTTTTATAGCACGGATTCACTCTGACACGATTCGAGAAATGGGTAAAACCCTCGTACAACATGAAATGTAATAAATTTTTACATACTTAAGTGCTAATAGTTCATGAAAATTATTATTTTCATGAACTATTAGTACTTCAGTGTGTAAATTTTCTTTCTCGTCTCCATACACATGGTCCTTCGCGAAAATTGTTTCAATTTTGCCATATCTCAACGCTTCTGCTTCTGGTGTTGCCAAATGTTTTTCCCTTATACCATAAGTGCTTAGCACCATATAAGGAAATTTATAAAGACCTTTTAACTAGAAGCAAGCAATCTAAAATTACATACACTTTTTGCAAAAGGTAAAGCATGAATCTGAAAATAATGCAGAAAAATGCTCAGAGAATAACGATAACTTGCCAAAAATGAAACGCTCTTCGGTTAATAGTGTTTTTAGTGATGACAAAGAAAACATTGTTTAATTTATATTAATATGTATCACTTAAGAAAATTTTAATAAAGATATTTAACTTAATTATGAAAATATAGTAGCATGTTTTTTAATTTTCGAAACTTAACCCTCCTTTTCGTACTAGTTCTTTGATTCGTATAACACGGATTCGCATAACACGGCAATTTTTTGGAACGTAACTACCGTGTTATACAAGAGTTATCTGTACTGAGATATTTTTGGCCCGGGGTTTGGTACAAAGAATTTAATTGTTGTGACAGTTAAAAAACGCATACATGAAGACGATTGAGTGCTCAGATAGCATCGGACTTGTTTACAGTTTGTAAGATACACTTTTGAAGTTGACAATTTTTTTTTGAAAAATTCCTAAAACCAGGAAACTTTCTGTTTTTCGTTAGGGATAAATAATAACGATATATTTAAGGTAGTTTTCTTAACTAATACATCAAAAACACATGCCCACAAACATCCAAAATGAAAAAATCGCGAAAATAACTATGACTTTTGAAAAATTAAATTTTAAAACAGAGAGACTATATTCCCCCGCGCGCATCACTTCGCGAGAGTAAGGCCGAGCACTTCGCAGTGAGTTAAACAACAAAATATTATATCATCAATTCTTATAATACAAAATCCTGTCTTCATAATTTCACAAATATTCAGCAGGAAGCACAGCAAATACTAAGCTTAAGAAAATCATTGAACTTCGCACACAAAGAAGTCTATACATAAAGTAAAAATTTTCAAAAGTTTTTTGATGTTTTAATGTCTGGTAAGCATGAAAAAGTAAAAAAACTTGAAATCAATTGCTGCTTGCAAATCATTTTTATATTCTTATATTTATAGGAGCAAGAAAACAAAAAATTATACTAATAATATAAAAAACAAACCTATTTCTGAGGTGAATATAAGCGAAACTGCAGGAATACAAGAGGAATTTGCGTGGTAAATGTTAGATACAATGTGAAATGTCTCATGTGCAAACTTATTAATACAATTAAAAATTTAAATGTTGCTAAAATAATATCAATTTATTAGGTTAAAAATAGTATTAATACATCAGGTCAAAACAAAGTATAACTATGAAAATTATTACTGCAAACAAATCATAAAAAATATAAAATTTAAATGAAAATCAATTATTGTATCTAAATGTACAGTACATTTCTATTGGATTAATAATAACGAGATTAATTACAGTAAAATAAAAAAATATTAACATTTTATCCGTATATAATGAAATCAAAATACGTTAAAATTTCGGGATATATCAATGTAAATTAATTAAGAAACAATATACTATATTGTGACAGATCTCGAAAACTAACAACTGGTACAACTATAACATTAAATTTTTCTATTTAATTTACACTGTATAAAATAATATATTGGAAAATTTCGTTTTATAAAATCTGGTATAGTTTATTTTATAATTAAAACTAAATTTTTCAGAGACATTTTCCCAAGTCTATATTTCATTATTACCTTTGATTAAAAAAAATGGAGAGATCAAAGAAAAAACAACAGGAATAAACATTAATGCATGAAATGCAGTTTCTATTGCGATAAGAAATACTACTTTCACAAATATAATAAAAGCGTACATATCTCTGTATACAAATAAAATTCCTAAAATGGTTGACAGAGATCCCTGAAATATTGGATAGCCGATACGATACAGACTGTCTTTCATTCTTTCATTGGGGGTTTGATACAAAGAACAAATATAAGCGTAAGACATGTGAGCCGGATAATTGACGCAGAATCCGACACATAATATCAGGCTCATCATTGAAAAAATATCCATGTTTATACCCCAAAGAGACATGTATCCTAAAGTTTCTACAATGGTGGATGTTACCGATATTGCTACGAGAAAAGCAACGACAATGTTCGGTAGGGTAACTATAAACAAAATCATAACCAATAGTGAAGTGATCCAAAGTAAATCTCTAATTGTGCGTCCAATTATAATTCCTTGTTCGTACAGAGGAGTTAATGCTGCGTAAACGAGAACAGGAAAATCAAAGTCGTCAGCAATTTTCCACAGATTTTTTAACATTTCTATTTCATCTTCTGCACCTAACGTATCATTTACAAAAATGTGAAATCTGCTACTTAAAATATCGGATCCGTCAGAATTGAATGCGATATCATTGGTGAATTGTTCTGCTGATTTAAATTTCAGAAAAACATTGCGAAGCCCATCCAAGAAATCCTCTTTAACCGACATATTATATCCTCGTAATGAATATTTTGCTAGCGAATGATTTTGGAATTTTTTGTAATATTTTAACCAAGAAACCGTAAATCGAGAATCTGCAATGTGTGGGAGACTTTCGAATTTTTTAACTAATTCATCTATGGTCCTCTGTACATTTAAATCTGAATAATCAAGTGTACTATTAATGACTATTTGGTACGGAAACGTATAACGGCCGAAACTATTATAATATAATTTTATACCTTGTGTTATTACCGATTTTTGTGGATATAGCTTAGTGTAATCAACACCGTGTGTTATAGTTAAGGCTCCCCATATTCCAAATAATAAATTCAGAAAGTAAACTATGATAACTATTATCTTCATTGTACTAATACATAGAATTTTCCCCAACTTGTCCCGAAAGAACGCCATTGTTGGCTCATCAGTAGACGTTTCTTCTTCTGTAGTAGAATATTCGATATCTTCTGAAAATAAAGTTAACCACTTAGAATTTATATACAGCATTATTGATTTGAGAAAAATTTCAGAACGATGTTTATTAATTTATAAATCAATTTATGTAATACTAATCACTAGGAAATAATTGATGAATAAGAGATATCAGCAAAACAAGTAAATAAAAACTGCTTAGACATTTCATAATATCACATAAAAAATATGCTTATTCAAAAACGCCATTTACTTAAAAAAGTTTTGTACCATATATTTCATTTTATTTTATTAAAAGGCCGTTATGTCAGCAAAATAAAACAAAGTTATCATTGAAGAAGGAGAAAGTGAGGAAACGAATAAGGAGAATGTACAGTCAGAAAGAAAAGTAAAAATGACTCCCTCTCAGCGAGTCACGCAAGGTTAATACTTTTCACTGCGTTTAATGTTCACTTAGAGTTTTTATGCTACGACGTCGTTGGTCAAAAAGTAAACGTGAGTTGTAAAGAGCTGTACTCTAATAACTAGTGCAGCTTTATATAATAAAAAAAGGAAAGTTTAACGCTTAACTCTGAAATAAAGATTTATACTTATATTAAAATTAAGCTACCCTGCGATAACTCGTACTTCAATAATATATTAAATTTTCTGAAATAATGCACCATGTATTCAATACATTATACACTTACCCTTCATATTTTGCCAGCAGTCACCTGATACCAGTTTGTGCAATCTCGTATAGCATTTACTTATAAAAAAAGTCTGTGTATATATCAATATATATTTTTTAAAAAATCGAAGAACATTACCTAAATTATAACGAAATGCTTTTTGTCGTTGTTTCTCTTCACTCCGTCCTGACAATGCCATGCACCCTGCAAAAAACGTTATCTGATACAAAAACGTAAACACTATGCTGGTTGCGGAATAATAACAAAACATTCTTATAAGAGGAAAAGATGACATCATTCCAATGCAATAGGAAAACA
>NW_019385788.1:16311-99531 GCF_000671375.1 Centruroides sculpturatus
TACATGAAAATGAAAATTAATGAATACACTGTGTACAGTAATTTACCTGATAAGACAGACCTCAGAAAAATACTTTATGAGAGCTTTTATATTTTTATAAAGCTGTCTATAATGAAAATTAATTAACTAAGGATTTTTTTGCCCTGCCAGGGTGTGGCCGAGTTATCCGGAGTGCCGGGTTATCGAGAGCCGAGTTTTCGAGGTTCTACTGTACTTTCATTATTAACACTTCCATTGTTAATACTTCTATTGTTAATAAATAAATAAATTAATTAAATTAATCTATTATTACAACTGTCTTGAAAGTTAAGCAATGTTTTAAAACTATATATCTTTATATGAACTTATTCCTCGGGCTTCATAATGTTTTTTAAATAGAGGATAAAACTTTCCATATATAGCACGATTATTTTTTATAACAAATTTTGAATTTACGTTCAAACAAGCTTGTAATTCTCCAATATTTTTCTCTAAATCTCATCTACCTTAAGAACGATAGTAATTTTTTAGTTATGATTATATGTATAAAAAAAGCCTACGGTGCCATTATATTTAATTAAAAAAATTTAGTAATAAAATTACATACCTGGAACGATCTCCTGAAGTGTTCCAAATAGGCACGTCAAATGAATAGTCAGAGTAGAATTTCTATATTCAGATATTTTAATCTGAAACAAAATTTGCAGCAAACTATAAAAATGTTACTCAATGTTCATTGTAAATATAACAAAACTTTATATTATTAAGTTTTTAACTACTCGTGTATAAGTAAAGTCTGAAATAACCTCTATAATTTGGATATGAGACAGATTTGCAAAACAATTACGAATAAAATCTGTCGATTATTATTGTTCTAAAGATGAACCTGTGTATTTTAACCGTGAAGTTAAATTACATACAACTAATTGAAAATCTCTTCATCCTAGATAAACTGTGAAATACTCAACGTAGTAAAGTAAGCATAATAAAGTATTATTACCTTCACCCCCACTAGTAGCCAAGCGGTCTTCGTATCCTGAACACTGGGCGGTTCGATCGTGGATTTGCGCCTCACCCGAACCGGCTGTGAATACGTGGAGTTTTCTCTACGTGAATAACGCCTAATTAAGGGCCAATTTCCCTTACAGAGACCTCCCGAAAGGCGTTTCCATAGGCAGATCACATAAGTGTTGCGTTGCCGTAACTAAAACAAACGTTCCCTTCACGACACGTGAAAAATACTTTAAAATTTTAATAAAAACCTAGTTATTTCAAAGGAATTTTTGCAGATATATTTGAATTTTCAATTGATCTTTGCTTTAAACTAACAAGCAAATTAAATTAAAATTATAGCTTTGTGATAATTGAAAAGTTTTTGGAATTAATTACGTTTAACCTAAAAAGAAAATGTACTTGAATTTCAATGTATTTAAGACAAATTTAAATAAAAACTTACCGTAAGTTCGGTGTTTATTTTTATTGTCCGAAATATCTTATCAAACTTTAAGTTGAATGAACGAAGTTAATTGTATTTTCCACAGAATTATTATATTTAATATATTGATAACAGATTTGCAAATGAATTTTGTATCTTCAGGACAGGATTGAGATGATAGACTTGTTAATATGAAAAGTAAATGAATGTTGCAAGAAATTATAAATTGTTTACGAGGAAAACTTGCAGTATATGTTTATAAACAATTCAGACATAAAAAAAACTGTAGAATAAATTGTTCAGTTGATTTTTAATGAGGCATGCGAATATACTCGTGAAAAACGTTGTTTTAGTATTTTAAAATTTATATATAAAAAAATAATACTGTTTTAAATATTCATCACATTTTAAAATCGATCATTGAATTAAAATTTTCTACATCGTAAACAAAAAAAGACTTTTTCTCTGCAACGGTCACGCGATATTTTCATCCGGCATTTTTAAAACTCACGATAAATAGCTTTTTTCAATCATCATCAAAAATTACCATGTTTATATTTATTTAACAGTAAAACAATTTTAGAATATATTATCTAGTTTACAACAATAAATTTTCAAAAATAATACAAGTTGACCCTCTATAACACTGTTGATTTTTCCGTTTTATATGAATTCCATGTTTTACGAGTCACTTACATTTTACAAATACGTGTGCCGGGCTGTGACAGCTCACGTATTTGTAAAATGTAAGTGACTCGTACAACATGGAATTCATATAAAACGGAAAAATCAATTGTGTTATAGGGGGTCGACTGTACAATGGTATAAGAATAAATTATGAAACTTAAAACGATGGAGTCAGAATCTTACTTAATTGTACTGTAAATAAGGGGTTATTACAATAGTATTTTTGATGACAGATCACTTATCACTAAAGAAATAATTGACACTTGATGCTTTTAGTCTTGTTTGAATCAGTTGTAATGTGAAACGTACAGTACCAAAGTAAATCTTTCTGTAGATTGATTATCATAACGATAATAAATACATGAGTTATATAATATTATAATTGTACAAATCTTTACGACGATATAAATTAAAATAATTTAAATGATTAAGTAATTTAAAAAAATATATGCAGGACGGACAGAATGAAAAAATGCAACACACCAGTAATTTCTCAAGCTCCATACTTATAAATAAATGCAGTATTTTAATTTTATATTTTGATAGAAAATGGTAAGCAAAATTAAAAAATTAATTGATATTAAATAATAAATTAAATACAAAGTCAAATTTTAAAAGCATTGATAAATATATTCAGTTTAATAAAAGTTAAAATTTTTACAGGAAGAAAAGAAAATAATAGATACTTTCTATTGTTTCTTGCATGTAAGAGTACAATTAAAGAAACGTCTAACAAAACAAGTCATAACTACAATAATAATGATGGAGTTATCTTTTATTGTAATGTAGTAATTTTCGTTGTCATTTTTGTATTGTTTTTTTTTTGTTTATTATTTATAATACTATACGCAGTTGGACACTATATTTTATTGTCATCGTCATGACACTAATAAATTCTACTTTTAATTACTGCTATTGTGTTTTACTATACTATTTACGTTTAAAATATTATAAAATAATTAATTTTTTAAGTTTGCTAAAAATTATATTCAAGTATATTTCTTATATAAGCCTTGTAATTTATTTTTTATAGTTTTATATTGTTTATTATTACTCTCTTGCTGCTACAACAAAAGAAAGTATGGAAAAACAATAGAAGAAACATCCCTCACCAGATTGATATATATATATAGGCTTCAGAAGACTTTAAAATATCAAGAAATGCAATAAAATAGTAGTTAATTTCAGTACGTATGGATGATGTTAGTGTGTAAGCTTATGGGGGAAATAATTGTTCACGCTCTTTCAAGCATTATAACTTTTCTGCTATTTGTCAAAAATTTCTGAAATTTTGCAGGAAGGTTTCTGTATAAAGGGACTTGATGCTGTCATAGATTATTGGTTAGAGGTCAAAGGGGTGGGTGGTAAAGGAAGTTGTGCGTACCTCAAAAAAATAAGGTTTAATAACTATTGTATTTTTCCTACATAGAATAGGTGCGTTTTAAACGTAAAATAAATTATAACTTTATTCCTAAACTAGTAAAACAGGTTTGATAGTAAGTAGTTTTATCCTGATATAATGTCAGCCATGTTTGCAATTGCTTTTATAGAAAATATACAAATAAAAACGATATTACAGTAGATTCAAAAACACATTGTTTATTCTAAAATTACATTATTTTGTGTTCCGTTAGGATTACGAACTTACACAAGAGTAACACGATAAAAAAATCTATTTAGTAATGTTTTGTTTGTTATATCATCATTTCTGTTCTATTATAATTAACGTTTTTTAAAGTATATTATTTATTGTTGTTCTGGAAAGAGCACATATGGTCTATGAGTCATCGACTGTATTATTAATAAGTAAATAAATAAATATTTTAGATGGTGTAAATAAAAATTATATGTCTTATATATAATTTTAATAGCGAATGTCTAGATACGCAATGTAACACATGGTTACTACCTAGCTTCACCCACAGATAGCAGTATATGTTTATAAACAATTCCGACATAAAAAAAAACTGTAGAATAAATTGTTCAGTTGATTTTTAATGAGGCATGCGAATATACTCGTGAAAAACGTTGTTTTAGTATTTTAAAATTTATATATAAAAAAATAATACTGTTTTAAATATTCATCACATTTTAAAATCGATCATTGAATTAAAATTTTCTACATCGTAAACAAAAAAAGACTTTTTCTCTGCAACGGTCACGCGATATTTTCATCCGGCATTTTTAAAACTCACGATAAATAGCTTTTTTCAATCATCATCAAAAATTACCATGTTTATATTTATTTAACAGTAAAACAATTTTAGAATATATTATCTAGTTTACAACAATAAATTTTCAAAAATAATACAAGTTGACCCTCTATAACACTGTTGATTTTTCCGTTTTATATGAATTCCATGTTTTACGAGTCACTTACATTTTACAAATACGTGTGCCGGGCTGTGACAGCTCACGTATTTGTAAAATGTAAGTGACTCGTACAACATGGAATTCATATAAAACGGAAAAATCAATTGTGTTATAGGGGGTCGACTGTACAATGGTATAAGAATAAATTAAGAAACTTAAAACGATGGAGTCAGAATCTTACTTAATTGTACTGTAAATAAGGGGTTATTACAATAGTATTTTTGATGACAGATCACTTATCACTAAAGAAATAATTGACACTTGATGCTTTTAGTCTTGTTTGAATCAGTTGTAATGTGAAACGTACAGTACCAAAGTAAATCTTTCTGTAGATTGATTATCATAACGATAATAAATACATGAGTTATATAATATTATAATTGTACAAATCGTTACGACGATATAAATTAAAATAATTTAAATGATTAAGTAATTTAAAAAAATATATGCAGGACGGACAGAATGAAAAAATGCAACACACCAGTAATTTCTCAAGCTCCATACTTATAAATAAATGCAGTATTTTAATTTTATATTTTGATAGAAAATGGTAAGCAAAATTAAAAAATTAATTGATATTAAATAATAAATTAAATACAAAGTCAAATTTTAAAAACATTGATAAATATATTCAGTTTAATAAAAGTTAAAATTTTTACAGGAAGAACAGAAAATAATAGATACTTTCTATTGTTTCTTGCATGTAAGAGTACAATTAAAGAAACGTCTAACAAAACAAGTCATAACTACAATAATAATGATGGAGTTATCTTTTATTGTAATGTAGTAATTTTCGTTGTCATTTTTGTATTGTTTTTTTTTTGTTTATTATTTATAATACTATACGCAGTTGGACGCTATATTTTATTGTCATCGTCATGACACTAATAAATTCTACTTTTAATTACTGCTATTGTGTTTTACTATACTATTTACGTTTAAAATATTATAAAATAATTAATTTTTTAAGTTTGCTAAAAATTATATTCAAGTATATTTCTTATATAAGCCTTGTAATTTATTTTTTATAGTTTTATATTGTTTATTATTACTCTCTTGCTGCTACAACAAAAGAAAGTATGGAAAAACAATAGAAGAAACATCCCTCACCAGATTGATATATATATATAGGCTTCAGAAGACTTTAAAATATCAAGAAATGCAATAAAATAGTAGTTAATTTCAGTACGTATGGATGATGTTAGTGTGTAAGCTTATGGGGGAAATAATTGTTCACGCTCTTTCAAGCATTATAACTTTTCTGCTATTTGTCAAAAATTTCTGAAATTTTGCAGGAAGGTTTCTGTATAAAGGGACTTGATGCTGTCATAGATTATTGGTTAGAGGTCAAAGGGGTGGGTGGTAAAGGAAGTTGTGCGTACCTCAAAAAAATAAGGTTTAATAACTATTGTATTTTTCCTACATAGAATAGGTGCGTTTTAAACGTAAAATAAATTATAACTTTATTCCTAAACTAGTAAAACAGGTTTGATAGTAAGTAGTTTTATCCTGATATAATGTCAGCCATGTTTGCAATTGCTTTTATAGAAAATATACAAATAAAAACGATATTACAGTAGATTCAAAAACACATTGTTTATTCTAAAATTACATTATTTTGTGTTCCGTTAGGATTACGAACTTACACAAGAGTAACACGATAAAAAAATCTATTTAGTAATGTTTTGTTTGTTATATCATCATTTCTGTTCTATTATAATTAACGTTTTTTAAAGTATATTATTTATTGTTGTTCTGGAAAGAGCACATATGGTCTATGAGTCATCGACTGTATTATTAATAAGTAAATAAATAAATATTTTAGATGGTGTAAATAAAAATTATATGTCTTATATATAATTTTAATAGCGAATGTCTACATACGCAATGTAACACATGGTTACTACCTAGCTTCACCCACAGATACTACATATATTAAGTATAATAAAAGGAAGACAATGATCAAATTGACAGGTAATTTTCAAGTACAAAGCACCCATCATGTTTTACTTTCTATGCAAATTTCGTAATTGTAGCATGCCGCATTTATGGTGTAGCAATTGTAATCACAGTTACTTGTTATATATTTTGTTATGAGGATATAACCTATTAATAGGACGTATTACACTGGTGTTTTGGCTTTAGCAATCGAGGAGAAAATCGTTTTCAGGGTAACAAACAATGTCTATTGATCACCTTGTATTATACCTGTACGCACTTCTTTCGGGTTTCGGACCTTCATGACTCTTCTCAGCAGGTTTACAAAAACGTGGTGCTAAAATAAATTTATAAAAATTAAAATAATATATAATAAATTTTCACGACAATAATATATGACTTACAAATTTTTTATTGTTAATTTTATCGATATATTAGCTGAACATTGTTATAAAAAATTATTGAAATTGTTTTCGATACGATAAAAATAAAGAAAAAAAAATAAGAAAACAATTATAAAAGACATTTATACGAATATATTTACATGAAACGACAAAGCAACAGAATAAACAATAACTTGGACAGAGAAATCCGCCAATTATGAAACAGTATCATCTATAACATGAAAAGTGAAATACAGATTTTATAAAAGTGCATACTAAGTGAAAAAGCAGATGCGTATACCAGTGGCCAAGCGGTTTTTATCCCCGCACTTTGACACTGGGACACACTGAACACTGGGTAGTTTCGTCATGGTTTCGTGCCGCGCTAGGACGGGCTAGTAGCGTGGAGTTTTCCGGGTTTTCTCCACGTTGATATCCCCTGAGTAGGGTCCAGTTTACAATGAAAGTCCGACCGGAAGGCATTTTTTTCTCCGCGCACGTATCAGCCATTCTATAATGTCGCCTAGCGATCGAAACCAAGCTAATCGGAGTATACAGTACCTAACTGTGTCATAGACTTTATATAAAAATGTGTCGTCCAAAGAAAGAAGAAGCAATTTACTGTATGCAGCTGCAAGGCATATTTCTGTACTATAATAAGCATTTTTTCGGTGTATTCATTTACATATCAATGGAAAATTTGTTATATATTATTTTAACTTTTATCAATTTATTTTAGCACTATGTTTTTTAATGTTCCTGAGGGAAGACCCGAAGGTCCGAAACACAAAGAAAGTTTGTACAGGTATAATACAAGGTGATCAATAAAAAGTGTTTGTTTCCCTAAATAACATTTTTTCATCGATCGCGAAAGCCAAAATATCAGTGTAATACGTCCTATTAATAGGGCAAGTCCTTGTAGACAAAATATATAACAAATAGAAAATAAGGACATTGAGGCATATAGATTAATTTTAATTACAGCTGTTTATTTTCGAAGTATTTTTATAAATACTGTAAGATATCTTCAGGAGATAATACTTTATCATTTTAGATACATTCATTTATCAGTGTAGTAAAATAATGTTCACGTAATACTTAAAACACAGGTTTGAAACAGTTGTATAATTTTGAAAATCTTTACACGTCTACTGACTCAAGCAAACACGTAAATTCCACATTTTGAAAGAAAATCACAAAGAAAAGTTCGATTCTTAATTCATATTTAATACTGTAATAAATTAAATTCGTATCGTAAACTTTGATTTCAAATTATTTATTTTCAAGAACTTTAAAGATTAGATAACCCGGAAAACAATAAGATATTTATCATCATTTTATGTAATTCAAAACACAATGGAACAAAAGACCAATAAATAGCAAAATCATTCATTCATATGATATGTAATATTTTCTGTTTTGATATGTGTTATTTTCCTTCTTTTATAATTTTATACGCATTCGGCTGATATCTCTCAAAAAATAATAATTAACTCTTATATTTGTTTCCTTTATAAATTTAACATACTTGAATAATTATTTATCCATTGGTGTAAGTATATTTCGTTACTACAAAAAATAACACATTTTTTTTAAATTCAGTGTATATTCTTATTTAAAAATAAAAAAAGTTTATTACAGTAGAGCGTCGATTATCCGAAACGTCAATCATTGGAAAGAATTCCAGTCAGCAAATTTAAATTTTCGCCAGTGCTGTGGCGCTGCAATCTTTGGCTACGTCTTAAGCTACTCAAATATTTTACGTTTTCGATACTAAATTAACTTCTCAAGTATAATTTTTTATTGTTTTTATATTTTTCAATATATTTATTTTGTTTGTACAAAATAAAAAAATAATTTTTAACGATACAATAGTCTTCGTTAGGCTTAACATCGACGAAAATTCAACGCGAAGCGACACGCAACGGAGAAAAAATGTCAAGATGAGATAAATTAATATATTTTTTCGTACATAATCGGTTATCCGAAACATCGATCTTCCGAACAACCCCAGTCCCCGATTAATTCAAATAATCGACGCTCTACTGTACTTACTTTCAACAAAAATATATAATGCTTTCATTGCATCTAGACAGTCAGACATTAGTGTATTTATAGCTCTTCTTTCTTTGTAAAGTATTAGTTTCAGTTTCAGTTGGGGTTGCCAAATGATTTTGCTCTTAGTTATATTTTTTCAATATTTGAGTCTTGACAAATACTTTTTTCACTTGCTTCAAATGTGATGCAGTAGAAGAATCCATGTGGAAGAAGAAGGAACAGATCACTTACTGTTGAGAGCCAGCATGAAAGTGAAGCTCCGAGTAATGACAAAGAAGAAACAAAACTGTCATTTGTCATACGATGTATGGAAACGGGAAGCGAATGATACAAGGCTACAGTACAAGGAAGACATAGGAAACGCTCTAGAAATGAAAACGTTTAAAGAGATGGAAATGGACCTAGCCTTAAAGGCAACGCATAAATCCATTTTAGAGGTAGGCATAGAAACCTTTATTATAGAGTACAGTCCAAGAAAATCATGGTTTAAAACCATATCCGAAGAAGTAGTAAATCAAACGAAAGAGAAAAAATGAATTGGCTGGACAACCCAGAAGATTTACACATCAAGTATTAATACAATGAAGCTTCAAAACATTCTAAGAAGACAATTAAAAAGCAGAAAAAGAAGGTTTCTATTAAATTTGCTTGAGGAAGCAGAGAATAAGCATATGAAGCTGAAAGAAAAAAATTTCTTCAAGAACAACAAGACTCTATACAACACATATTGCCCAAAACCCTTTGTCATCAACGATTTCTATGGAAGCTTATTAAATAAAGAACAGGAAGTTTACAAGTAATAAAAAGAATATTTCTAGGATCTTGCGAACTATCCGCATCCTACAACTATAGCTACATTGCCCAAAATACATTGTCTAACCAGAAGTTTAAAACACCTACTCTGAGGAATGTTCAGGTTATCATACAAAATCTCCATATCCACAAACTGCAGAAACAAACATTGTCATCGCCCAGCTCAAAAAGTATGATGAGCAGCAGCTTACAAAGACAATTTATAATATGATTCTGCAGATCTTAAGACAGGAAAGAATGTTAACGGAATAAAATGAAGCGGCTATAATTCCCATCCATATGAAACGGGATAAAATCTAGAGATACCAGACAAATTATTCAGAATTGCGGATATGTGCATGAATAAGGTGTGGTAAACAGTAAAAATCCAGGATCACGAGGTCAGACGGCTTTCATAGCAAAAAAGGACTAAAACAAAAAGACGCCATGTCTCTGTTATGATTGTTAATTTATCAAAAGCCAAGCATTTTTACATATTCTAAGAAATTATGTGTAAAATGAATTTGCTCACAGGTGTTGATGTCTGTTTAGTAACAATAATAATATGTTTGTGGCATTAAGTAATTTTATTAATAGTATCAAATCATACGTTCTTAAGGGAAATAACATTTGCTGTGCGGTGTTAAGTCCTGGGTGTGTCCAAGTATAAAAAATTGCAGTACACTAATTTAGAGCGCCGATACCCCGAAGATGTGGAAAAGACTGTAGAGACATGCTCACCTAAAACGACAAAAACAAGTCCAAAAAAATGTAAGAATCTGTCCTTCGAAAAACGCCTTGGTAAAAAGCTTGTTTTGCTGATGGAAAACCATCAACAAAACAAGCTTTTTTACCGAGGCCTTCTTGCAGGAATTTCGACTTTCCACCGAATGTTACACAGCCACTCAGAATGACCTTTCACCCGGCTACAACTTAATCATCTGAACATGACTTTCCATTTTGGACAGATACCTCGACACTTTTCGAGATTCGTTCTTCCACTTCGACTAAACTGCATAGAACAACAACAGTGAAAATGAAACTTTTTAAGCAGTGTTATCGTGTTAAACTTCATTACATTTATAGATAGAATTTTTCACAACTTGTCCTTAAAATTTGCCATTGTTGGCTCATCAGTTGACATATCAACTTCTGTAGAAGAATGTTCGATATCTTCTGAAAATAAAAGTTATTCATTGAGAATATACATAAAATATTTCTATTCGAAAAAAATTGAGAATCGTGTTTCGTTAATTTTTAGATCATGTTGTGTAATTCTAATTATCTGCTAAATAATTAATAAACAAAATATATCAGCAAAACAGGTAAATGAAAACTATTTAGATATTTTTCAAATCATGTAAGAAAATATATATAGAAAACAATTATTTTTTTGTGTAATATTTCTTCTTGTACTTTTCATTTTGTTTTAACACAAGACAAAAAACAACGGTTAATGAAAAGTAGGAAGAGATGAAAGAAAAGAGGAGAGTAAGCACATAGAGAAAAGAGAAAGGATAGATTTTTCTAATCAATTTTTCAAAACATTTTTCTCCAACACGTCCACAAATATCTTAATATCCAATTTTTATACTTTTATCGTTAATTGTTATATTTTTAATAAATTGAACCTCCAGACTTATTTCCAGTGGCACATCTTTTCGAGCATGTCTTCACCACCTGTCCGTGTAAAATTGACAAACACACATTTTGGTATGTTTGTAAATCTTGTCGGATCAAGAAATTTCGATGTATTAAAAGGAAACGTTTCTTCAATTAATTTCTTAGTATTATAGTCTTTTCCTGAATCTGCAAATGTCAGATCGATTGTGTTTGGAATAGTGATTCTACAATTGGTTACCTGAATGCAAATCCACTGTTCTGTCTGACAGAAGAAGTCGTAGTCATACAATCAGAATGATTCTATTTGTAGTAAAAAGTATTATTTTTACCTACTGCGATTGCATTGAAAAATGTTGATAAAGTTGTTTTTACATAATTTGAAGGTAACAGCTATTCACTCGGTTTTTCTAGACATGGCTATTGACGGTATTTCACCTTTTGTTTTGTTATAAAGCATATCAATTTATTTTTTACTTTGGGAATACGTTATAACACTACGCATTTCTACTAATTTTAGAAGGTTATTATAAATTAATTAATAAATGCAGAAATTTATCTTACTAATCTAATCGTGTAGCATGTCATGACTAACAAACATTTGCTTTCGATTCATAATTTAAGTTTTGAAAATAATTTTCGAAGCTATTAAATTTTCCGTCATTGTCTCTAAGTTTGAATACTCGATACAACTAATTAAAAAATCAGTTATTAAGTGATCTGTAATTTTCTCGTACAAGAAGAAAATACTGCAGTAAGTTTAAAATAGTATTAGCTATTGTATGTATTTATTTATTTATTTTAAATATTGTTTTCGTAAAATTATTCAAACACATGGAAAACATTAGATCTATACATTTTTAATTATTAGAACAAATATTTTAACATATAGTTGAATACAACTACTCAACTAGGTGTTACTAATTTGTGTGAAAAGTTATTTCATTTTTTTCTGAGTTTGGGATTACGGTTCATTGATATATATTATTTTTATTTAAAATCGCTTTTAATATATATAAAATGTATTTAATTCAAATTAAGAAAAATTATTTTTATGTTTAGTTAAACATAGAACAGTATGATATGTTTTCTTTCTTAAAAAAACTTACTAAACTAACGTTTTTTTCTTCACTCAATCTATACAAGCAACTACAGTCGACCCCTATAACGCGGGTTCATATAATGCAGATTCGTATGTCGCGGCGAAAAAATTACAACCGTATTCGTACAAAGACGATAAAAGAAACTCCTAAAATGCGGTAAAGCGTCATCGCCAACTCGTTGTTGCTACAGGATTGGTCGAATATGGACCAATAGTAGACGAACACCCGAACTACTTACACGCTACGGAGAGTTTAGGCGGGTAAGTTGAGTTTACTATCTTCTATACAGTATATACTGTAAGCCTGATACAGTACTGTAATTTTATACATTTCTTATTCAAAGGCCATAAAAATTATTTCTATTAATGATGTTTCCAAAGTTCAACGAATCTTTCGCAGAAAAATAACTTATATGAAAACGCGCCCGCTGTTTGTTGCGCTGCTCCGCGACGAAAATAAGCTTAAGCAATGGCGTCGTCGAACTGTGCACACTCGGTAAGTAATCCTACAATTTTTTGTTTATAGCGTAGTTTATTTAGAGTATTCCCAAAAAATTATACTTGTTTTGGAAATGTTGAGTCGAATTAGTCTAGAATCGATTAATTTTATGGAAGAAAACCTTTCAAACAGCCGTAGTCCGTAAACTGCACACGTGCCGGGCTGTGATTGGCTAATGTACTTAAGGATTCATACAACGCGAAATTCTTATAAAGTGGAACGTATCTACCGCGTTATAGGTGATCGACTGTACTATACACTTGAGTTATAAAGTAAAAAAGTTTAAGAAGTAATGTCAGAATTTGTTGAATGATATCACCTTGAACAAAAAAACCAACATCAAACTCAAATACCAGGGCAAATAAACAGTCAAAAATGGGAAATAAATTATATTTAAACCTTTAACTTAATTCTCATCGAGTCTGTTAAATAATAATAAAAATGTAAAAAATGAATAGCGATTCTCACCGTATAAATACACCATGAATTTCACGGAATTCGTAATTATTTTTTTAACAGTATAAAATACTTATGGTTTAAAAAATGCGTTCGTATTTTATTTTAAATGTTGAGTCGAAAAATGCAAAAGTAGACATGTCAAATTTCAACCTGACATACATTATCTGAAGTTGCATGAATTCATATTGATGGTTGTTTGTAATTTTAGATAGAGGATCAACGTAAAAAAATTTATATATTCTCTTCAGCAGAAGTAATAGACCCAGACCAACACCACCCACTGCAAATGTCAATAATCTGCTGTAAAAAATATTTTATGACTGATTAGAGAATCCATTTCTCTGTTAGAAATAACTTAAATAAGAATATAATTCATTTATTACATTCAAGAAAAAGGTTTTCTTTAACACTTCACAACCAGTTTCGTCAACAGTGATTTGTGAAATTTTATTTGTAACTGGGGTGATGGATATAATTGTGATGAAAAAAACAGCTTGTACTGTAATTATAAAAAAACCACTCAGATGATAAAAGATTACTATAAGACAAACTAGATGAGCAGTACAATTTCAACAGGTTGTTAAATGATAACTAATCGAAGGACAATCAGAAGATTTCAGTAAACAAGCAAAAACAATCAATAATAGATGTTTAGCAATTCCACACAAAAGTCACTACTTAAAATGCAAAAAAAAAATAGCACTGGTAGTTATAAATATGAAAAAATTAACATTTAGGTTACAATTTACCACATAACAACAGATACAGGTTTGAATGTAACTCACATAAGAAAGTTTCTGTAAGAAATTCCTTAGAATCTAAAACGTAAACAGTATAGAAGATGGAACCTCTCAGAGTAGGAAAAAATCTTAAACCACAGAAACTGTTTGGAAACAACTTTAAATACTTGTATGGAATAGAACACTAAATTTATTTCAAATAAATCTAATATTACAATTCGGGATAATATGCTAAATATGTTACGAGTAGAGATATCTTTAAATGTTTTGATGTATAACAAGTATTCTTTAATGGCATCAGAAATAGATAAAGCACTAAACCTACTTAACATTAAAAAAAAGAAAAAAAAAAGTTAACTAAAGGAAAATTTTAAAACCATAGATATAAACAGAGATTGAAAAATAGTAATAACAGATAAAATAGCAAAATATTATTTTACAGAATGTAATATCGTGTGAAAAATTTTAACACAAAATAATATAACAGTCACTAGAGCGAAAATAGCCAAACAATTGATTTTAGATAATAATGAATGAATAAAAACCAAGTAATTATAATTAGTCAAAAATGAAGTTATCATAACATTGAGTGAGGATCCTTTAACTTAAATGCAAATTTAAATATAAAAAAAATAAAAAGATACATAAAGAAAAGTGAATAAATGCGAAAGAAAAAGAATTTATATTTAATCAGTGACAACAGAATTCTTATTATAAAAATCAAATTAAATACTCATATACCCTGAGAGAAATGTATAACGTTCTTTTCTTTTTAGGAATTCTACATTGCATAATTTAGAATGTTTTTCTGAAAAGGAAACTACTTCATATTCCATACTCTGACTACAGAATAACAATGGCAGATGAGTTTAATAATAGAATATCAAGAATAAAATTTAAACCTTTATATAAGCTTAAATGTAATTTCGATGTATTTTAATAGAAAATGAAAAATGACACAAAAAAACCTAAATATACTAAATATACAATGTTGGATCAAGGAAATTATTCAATTAACTTATTTCGGTAATTATTTTAAAATTGACAACAAGTATTATCGCTGAAAGACATTAGTATCGGTTCAGTTATAAGACACTCACAGAAATTTGTCTAAATACAATTGATAAACAATTACCTTATTTTCTAGGTATAATCTTTATATGTAGATCAGGGGTGACCAACCTTTTCAGCAGACAAGACAAATTTCAGAAATAATATATCTTTTTGTTAATTAAAGTAAACAGGCTAGCGTGCTACAGCTTCAACCACATTGTCGCTTCCTAGTAGGTGAGATCGTCACCTACTGGGAAGCAACACTCGCCTGGTTTAATGAAAAAAAAAACACGAAAAAATAGGTATATTTATTTTTTTAAGAAAATAAAATATAACCAAGAATCAAACACATATATTATCCAATTTAAAAATATTTAAAATTGTATAAGATTTGGTATTTATTGATTCTATGTTTATGTTCTAAATTTTAACTGTAAATGTACGAAACCGCTTTTATAATCTGTAGACTGAAGAGGGATCGACAAGATATTTCGATCGGGAATAGATATAAAAAAGACACTTGTGATTGAACTGTTTTTGAATGATTTTTAAACTCGCGTAACCTAGGATTTAAAGTACACAACAATTTAACTCATATGTCTGAAATTACTTTTATTGGTTAGAAAAGTAACTGATTTTATCCAACTATATTATTGCTGATTTTAGTGTCTTATTAAATGTTTATTTTGAAAACAATTAGGGTTCAAGATACAACAGGCCAGATGTAATATATACATTAATTACTTTAGAAGCTTTTTGCAAAAAACAGTACACACCAAAGACTTCACGTTTACTGAGGTCGCTCAAATGCTGTATACAACATCTTGATAGTAGTATACATTAGATACAAGTGTATCTAATGTATACTACTATCAAGATGTTGGATATACTAAAAAATTAATTAGTATATAAATTTAACATAAAGTAACGATGCATTCTGAGATATAAGTGCCGACCCGAGAAGAATTTAATATAAAGTAATGATGCAAATTGAATTATATCGAAATAAAGACTAATACAGTATAGATTATATTTAATTTGTATATGAATTTAATATAAAATAATAATACAAATCGAATTTAAAAAAAGATAAAACAATGACTACAAAATTTATTGAAAAATGCGCCCTCTTCTGTACAGTCGGTACCGTGAACTAAGTCGTGTCAACCCCGTGTCGTGTTCTTTGCTCATCCTAACAGGATAAACACTGTTCTCTGTTCATTGTAACGGGATAAACATGTGCCTCCATCAACAATTTGAGTTTTTTTTTCATCTGTAGATAATATCCGATTGGAGTTTTAAAAAACGATTGGTTGCTAGTTTTTAAAGAAAATATGATTGGCTGTTAGTTTTTAAAAATTAATTTGAATAACATAAATTGTGTTTTCTGGAGAAAAAAATGTAAGGATCAGGACCCTTTAAAATTCTTGTGTGTTAGTACATCCATTTTCAGAATACAGTAGAGCGTCATTTATCCGAATATCGGTTATCCGAAGGAATTCCAGTCAACAAATTTAAATTTTCGCCAATGCTGTGGCACTGTAATCTTTGGCTATGTCTTTGGCAACTCAAATATTTTACGTTTTTCATACTAAATTAACTTCTGAAGTATAATTTTTTATTGTTTTTATATTTTTCAATATATTTATTTTGTCTGTACAAAATAAAAGAATAATTTTTAACGATACAATAGTCTTCGTTAGGCGACGAAAATTCAACACAAAGCGACACACGCAATGGAAAAAAATTTCAACAGGGGATAAATTAATATATTTTTTTGTACATAATTGGTTATCCGAAAAATAAGTTATCCGAACGACCCCAGTCCCCAATTGATTTGGATAAATGATGCTCTACTGTACTAGTAAAAATAATTTAGCTGAATTGTGCATTTGATATCGCTGTGGCGTGGATTTAAAATGTGATGATTTAATATTTTTTTCACATTATATATATCAAATATAATGCGAAAAACTTAATATTTTTACATTAGTTTTTAGTAGTAAACTTTAAATTTTATTATTAATGAATACATGTAAAGAAAAAATTATGCACAAACAACATTGAATTGATATTTTTTTGTTTTATTTAATTAAAGAATTGACTATTTAATTATAAAAAAGAAAATTTTAGCATTATATTGCTATGGAAACAAATATTCATATTTTGTTTAAATGCATTGTATTCTATTCAAGTATTATTTGTCAGTTTACTGTCAAATAATTTAATTTAAAATTTTATTTTTGGAATTTTTTAAAGCTATTTATAAATTAAAAATATATCTACAGATCTATTACTTATTATAAAATGAGCATTACATTAACAACATTTATTAATAATACTATTGAATTTTATCTTAATTTTATAACCAATCATACTTTAAAAATAATTATAAATTTGTTATATTATATTATTATATTCTTTATTATATTTTTTTATAATTTTTTTGATGTTATTGCATCACTTTACGAAGTGCCTATATATTTAATTGCATCAGTTTTAGCACCTATTTAATTAATTTCAATCACGACAGCGAAGGATATAAATGATTGTTTTTTTTTAACTATTTGATTAAAACTGTACATAAAATTGGGGTTGCATAATCATCTGAAATTGTTATTATATTTTTGACTAGAAATCACTGGATTTATGCAATTTTAGTTTAATTAATGTCGTATAAAACTGATTGCTCGTACAAGTTTGCTTAAAACATGAGACTCGAAAATCCCGAAAATAGTGGCTCAAGAAGTAGGTCACGCCTGTCCTGCTTTTCTTATATAGACCTTGGAAAGCAAAGAAAATGACTACAGTGTGTACAGAGAGTTTATTTACAATATCTGTCCACAATCTCGAGATATGACACGATAAAAAAGACATAAAAGAAGTGATCATGCTTTGTGACTGTAGAGTGCAGCATATCAGGATGAATGTAAATCTCTTCATGTCAAATAGTATATGTCAGTTTTGACAATGTAAAAAGAACGTGACTGATTTAGAACTTTGGAATTTAAATATTTTCTACATCTTGGAATATGATGGATAGAAATCTACTGTAGATAAACGAAACATGACACTGCATGTTGTAGTGCTGGAAAGTATCTTTGTTGTCATCAAAAGTTTTCATAAAAATGTTTTTACAAAAAAAATTAAGGTAAAATGATTCTTTATATTTTAAATGGTAAGCAACATTTTTCTTATCGAAAACACACAAGTGTTACTTATGCACGTTTCTAATGTATTATGCAAATTTACGTTAGTAACAGTTGATTTTTATTAATAAAAAAAAAAGTAAACTTAGCCTAAACTGTTACTCATATAAATGAAATGAATGTACTGTAGTCATATGGATTGCAGTGTCTCATATGAGACAATTCGGTATTTACTTGTTATCCAACGGAATCAGGATCATTCAAATTAATGTATGAACCACTGTCTGAAAAAGCTACGTGTAAAAGCTTTTTGTCTGTGCACTATATCCAAAAAACTATTGCAGTGATTGTAAGTTGTAGAGTACATATCTAAGACTTCAGAAATGCTTCAGTCAGTTTGGTTTAATCGAAATGCAATAGGTATGTATGCAGCAACCAAAAATGCCTCCCAGGAAAACTGTGAACGGAAACCCAGTCCTTTATTTCCATTGTTTTCTTAAGATACAATGAAGTAAGTGCGATGTATTGATAACAACCGAACTACGACTATTTTTACATCAAAAACACTTTTAATTATGTGAACCTTTTAGTACAGTGTAAACCACATTTCATGTAAGCTACAATTTTTCAATCGAAAACACACAAGTGTTACTTACGCATGATTTAATAAAATGACAATGACTATATCTTTAGAATAAATAGTTTCAACTCGTTATTTATATTTGCATACCATACATAGATACATCCCGAAGGTTGGCATGGTCAGAATGTGCAATCTAAGGACAATTGAAAACAACATACAGTGGGTGATAGGTTAACCGACCACCTACTTTACACAGTTTTTTCTGATTACATTAGACGTAACTCATGATATCACAAACCAATAATAAAACATGTTACAATATTTTGGGCAATATCTACATATAATAGCAAGAGTGGTCAAAAGAAAATAATGTCACTAAATGCAGAAGTAAAATAATCTCAAGAATTCATTCATTATTTTTTGTTTTTCCTTGAAAATGTGATGCATGATACTTAATGTTTCCCATAAAACAGAGCGTGTGTGTGTTTTTTTATGAACTTATAACATATATATTTATGCACACAAGTAAACACTATAAATAAAAACAAGAATGTACAGTAATACTGAAAAAACACATAAAAACCACAATACAGTTTATAAACAAATATAAAATACAAAAAAATTTATAAAATATATCTAATAATGAAATTAAATTCATATTCATAGAGAAGCAAAAATTAACTTAATATTTTTGCAAAGCTTTTTGTAATGAAATAAATTTATAACTGTATTTTTTATTGAGTGAAGGATATATTTTCAATTTCCTTTTCTTCTATGTCTACAACAAGTAAAACAGAAATTCAGTTATAAATTCGAAGACGTTTTTGCTAATAAGACAATTTTCTCATAATGCTAGTAAAATTTGCATGTATAATTTCAACCACAAAGCAAACAATTGATAACAGATAGCCAATTACGAGTAGTACTAAAGCACTTAAAAAATTATTTAATGTCAAAGCTCGGAATTCCGAAGATTTTGGCAACTCCAAATCATCCGAAGGAAATATTCTTTGAGCAATTCCTGCTTCAAAAATACGAGTTACACTGTATAAAAAAATAAAGGTTGAGTTGTTATTAAAAAATGGAGTTAATTAAATAAACTAATTGTTCTTACATTGTAGTTATGTTTTTTTCAAATGGAAATCCTTTTCTCATAGGAAGAGCAAGAAGGTGCATAAACAGAGAATCTTTCGAAAACATATATTTATGTTTGTTTTCTTTCTTGATAAAACTTTTTATTACATAATGATGCAATATATAAGCGAAACGTCCTTCTTGTACTCGATCCAATGCATATGGCAGACGTATAAAGTTGTTACTTGATGAAATATGATCTTTTAATATTTTGGTATTTTCTGATTTCGAGTGCTAAAAAATACAACAAGAACGATACAATTATTAAAATATCTTTAAGGAAATATATATATATAATATACGAAACACCGTATTTACAAGCATATCGGTCCAAATGATATTTCCTGCTGATGTTCCACATGCATATTTATTCTTCTGAACAGATTCTGCCAGTTCCTTAAAATTTCTGGGATAAAATTCTGTTAAAGGATATGTCATGTAAGACATTAACGTTCCGCCATAGCAGGATGCTAACACAATAATCGACAGCCACCAAATGCCTATCATGAATCTTGATGAAAATCGCTTTACTGCTTTCAGATTCATTCCTATAATTGTAGTAAATGTCAATTTTAATGACCATCTCACATTACATCGTAGAAACTATTATAACATAACTAATTTCAGTTAAATAAATTTTACCTTGGTACGTAAGAGTGGAAAATAATTCCCAATATATTTTATATCGAGACCAACGTATTTTTGTTTTTTCTCTTATGAAATCTCTCTCCATCACTTTGTGTAATATAAATCCGAATAGAAGAATGGCCAGCAATGAAGCGATCCATATCTGCAGATGTCACAGATATCACGCATTTATTTTCAAATTAATTTAACTTGGACGTTACTTACCTTCAATGAGAAAGGCTTTGTAATTGAATTCAAGTCTGAAATTACTGATGGAGTTTTGATCACAAATCCGATCGATTGAAAGCCGAATACTGATGAATACTTCATAAACTGGTAGCGCAGAGGAGTGACTGCCAGACCAATTGCAGTAAAATCGACTTCCTATTTAAATAAATAATAAAAGAAAATACTTTTGATATTAAACTTAACGAGAAATTAGTTTATGAATTTATCGCTTACTCTTTTTAAAACACTTATCAGGAAACATAAAAGCGAAAATGAATGCAAAACGTTCAAGTAAAAGAATTAAGTTCAGTAATTCGGAATATCTTATTATATTTTTAACAAAAATAAAAGGAAAAAATTCTTAAGATTTTTAACTTCTTTCACCAAAATTCGTTGGTGTTTCATTTTTTCCCTCCCTTTTTCCTTATTTAAATATCTCAATGCGAACTACGAAGCAAGTTACAAGATTCACGGATGAAATTCTTAAAGAAATTGAGAGAAATTACCATAGGAAAAAGAAATATAAGTAATTTAAAATATGCAGAATTTATCAGTAAAAAAAGTGAAAACAAAAAGAAAAAATACTTTTCAATTGGATTAATTTTCAATATTGACGAAGGAACATCAAAACAATCTCGATAAATAGAAAGTGCAATAGTTTCCAGAGAAAGATAAAACAGACATACACACACACACACAGAAGAAAAATCTTTAGATAACGCCAACGCACCAGTGAAAGACGAGGTTTAAAAAATAAATAAATAAATAAAAAGTAAGATAGAACAGGTCAGCGACCATTTAGGACATTGATTATACAAGATGAGACAAAACATAAAGAAAAAAAAGTAAAACAAAAAATTAACCAGTAAAGTAATATGGTCTTCATTAGCATAAACACTACGATAATTAGTTTACATTATATTTTAAACTTTAAAAAAGTTAACTAGGTACAATTTGCAAGAAAGTTGATTCCAATAAAACTAAAAGATATTAATTCCAAGGCAGAAACGTAAAGAAAACGATATTATTTCTCTGTTAATATAATAATAAAAATTCCAGCAACGAGTTGCATGACTTTCCCGGCTTCTAAGTTGAAAGTTTCATAAGAATTGTAAACGTTAATAACGAGTAAAATCATTATTAATTCCGACACCACTCGAGATACGATACGCGTGATTCCTTCTAGCTCTTCATTCTCTCGACTTTTAACCACCAAAATTCGACAAAAGGCACAGGAGTTATTAAAAATCTTAAGGGTGGTCATTTTTTTTTTGGACCTTCGCCATACTTTCCTTCTGTTACATATATATATATAAATAACAGCTGAGAATGTAAAAATAATAAATAAATAAAAAAGGAGGAATATACTTAGGTTATATTCCAAGTGAGTTTAGTGTACTCAGCCAAAATTTTTGCTGGAAGGAACTAGTGAATTCTGTGAGAAGAAGACGAATAAGAAGGTCGAAGATCTTTTTTAATGTATAGAAGAAGTTTCTGTGCAGAAAAAAAAGAAAAACTGACAAAACATGGCAGATGGATACCGTAAAGAAAATGATAAAACGTCAAAAAAGAATGTGATCGTTTAGAAAATAATAATAATAATAAATACATAAAGAATTTACAAAGAAGTTTTATTTATTAATTAACTAAAGAAAAACTTAACTTGTAAATACGTAATAATATCAATTAGAAATACGTTTAAGTTTTAATTATAGATCAATTTAATTAACAATTAATTTTGTTTATATGGAGCTTTATTTAACGTTCCCATTTAAGAATATGAAAAAAAATTAAAATAATATTAAATAATTAAGAATTTAATAGTGATATAAATTATCAGTGCTTTATCCTATGAGCAAAAGGGGTAATTGCCTGGGGCCTCACTAATAGGGGCCTCCAAACTAATCTTTTATAAAAAGATATCGCCCGAAGACATTTCCCCGAAGTAAAAAGTCTGAATTCAACACTGTTCGTGGGGCCCCTAATTCAAATTGGGCCTGGGCTTCAATTTGAATTAGGGACCCACGTACAGTGTTCTAGATTTTAAACCATAAACAGGATTATTAAAGGAGTAAGAAAGGGGAAAAGGTTGATGAAGAATTTTAAAATTAGAAAATATGGAGTGGAATTTTATTAAAATTTTAATACGAATTTAAATTTAATTAAAATCATTATATTTTGAAGTTCCGACAATTTTAAACATGATTATTATTATTTTTTTAACAGNATCATAAATTTAGGTATAAAAATTAATGATAAATATTGATCATTTTCTTAGTTTAATTTGATCGTAAATAATTTTATTAAAGCGTTTATTACATCATTATAAATTTTGTTCGTTCAGAAAGTTTTAAATAGTCTTTGTATTTCTACTTGCAATACAGTATTTTCACATTTTGATTATATTATTGTTGTAATAAATATGTTGATTATAAAACAATTTACAGCCAAATTAGACTTACTGGTGATTAGTTCATCAAGGACAACTGTATGCTCTTGTATAGAATCCAGGAATGTGAAGTCAGGGAGAAATACGATTCCCGAGTAAGTATTTATTATCAAATTGACTAGACTGCTGACTCAGGCTCTCTTTTCCTGGTAGAACCTGTGTAACGTATTGCAATTTATTTTTTTTAACGGACACTCTTTATTACTGGCAACAAACATAAAATGCATTACGTCTAATGAAAAAACCTGCCTCCACGCAGAGAAACTTATTAGAAAACTTGAAAAAACATAGTTGCTTTGCCATTTTATAAATTCTGTAGATTCTATACAGGGGTAAGTCTCGAAACCGAACAAGGAGTTTGTATTAGCAAATTATTTCCAAAGAAACAACGACAACTAATGTTTAACAAACAACGAATTATTCAAATGATATATTAATTTAATACAATAAGTAAATGAATTAATTGAATAGAAAACAAAGTACTCGACTGTAATGTAAAAATTACGAAAATACACTGATTTATTTTTGTTAAAACATAAAAGTAAAATAATTTTAAAACTATTATAAATAATTATACATCATAAATAAACCTGTTTTTTTAAACTATAATTGGGTTTACTGGTCGTTCAGAATAAATATGTTCAGATTACCATTGTATTTGAGATGTGATGCTTTGTAACTATTTGTTCCTATCAGACTTTGTAATTTTGAATTAATCTTTGATTCATAATGTACTAGAATCTTTGACATTTGGCAATAGAAATATAATCGTAATACAGTTCCATGCTTTACTCCGTACTGTAAGAAAAGAACAAAAGCATTTTATATTTTACTCAACATTTTTTGTATTTAGCATTCACTTTTTTATAAGTTTTCTATTATATGGTAATTTTATTTATGACATTTTAAAATTATCACATTTCTAAATTCTTGAAACACAGTGGATTAACAGCATTTCGATTACCAGATATTTTTTAACTCTGCACCTATACCTTCACATAGGATAACTGGTATTTGTACAATTATGCATAATTTCTTATTTTTTGATTCATGCATATACAAAGTGAATTTTTTTATCTTCAGATAATAAAATACCTTAATTCGATCTTATTATTTAAAAAAAAAATTTAAATTAAAGTTGTACAATTTCAAAAAAGCAAACAATCGGTGACCTTGGATGTGACATTGACCTTCTAAACCATTTGAAGGTTTTCCTTTATTTAAATAGGAATACATATTTCACCCCCAGCAATTGAAAGAGTGGGAAATTTCACAATTGTCCATGACATTGAGTACCTGTGAATTTCACCTCTGTAGGTTATTCCAAGGTCATTTTCAAATGTGACCATCCGTGATCAGCTCTTAAATGAAATGACCATTCATTACCATTCATGACTGCCATAAAGCATCAACGATATTTAGTAACTCTCAAGGACCAATTACAAACAGTATTTGTATTACTTAAATCGCTTATGGCAATTAATCGAGATGTGTTAAAATAGTGGATGTGCTTAAATAATCAAAATGATTGAAGTTGATTAAAGTTTAATTCTTATGTAAAAATTAGTTAATAATAATCTTGATGAATGGGCAAACTCAAATCTGAATTGTGTTGGCCATAATAGTTCATTTTTTTCTGCATGCTGGGTGGTGCCTTGGTATTGCTAAAATGCTGAAAGTAGTGATTGCTTGTAAAGGTCAAAGTAACAGGGTTGTGAAAAAATGTAAATTTTTTTCTCTCTATACCAGTAATAAAAAGTATGGTTTTTCATTAAGAAAAGCTTTTCACTTTAAAAAAAAACCTTCACCTTTGACCTAGATCGCAAGGTAAAGTGTACATCTGATTGTGAAATTTTCAGCTCTTTATTTTGGCAAGGAAAAAATATGTATTCCCATATAAAAAAAAAGGACTTAACTCTCAAATCACTTTGAAGTCAAAATCAAGGGTAAAGTCAAATTCGAAGGAGCAATCAATTGGTGACCTTAGACGTAACGTCTAAGGTCACCAATTGATTGCCCTTTCGAAAAAACTCTACAACTTTTGTCCAAACTTTTCTCCAAATTAACGAAATCCAATTAACGTATTTCATTATCTTAAGATAAAAATATCACCCTATATATCTACTTTCCAAGAAAAAAGCTATTTGTATGCCTATACAGTTTTTTACAGATTTAAAGTCACTCACCTGATTTACGATTTTTCCAACAAGTCCAGTCCAAGAACCATTTTTCGCTAATCCTCCAATAATCCTATCTACTGGTTTTACTACGACATAACTAGTTCAACATAACAATTACACATTAAATAACACGTTCTCATATATTGTAAATGTATATAGCAAGTAATTTATATGAATAACATACAAGTAAATAATTTAATAATTAGCAGTTGTGAAAATTATAAAGCAAAATATAAATAGAAAAATATAATAAATTTCGAAACATATGACATGTTAGAATATAGCTAACTTCAAGTAAACTTTTCAGAAATAAATTTTCATTCCATCTCTAAAGTAATTTATGAATTGGTAAATTTTTTAACTGCTAGAAATTAGTCATCATTACTATAATATTTTAGATCATTATATTAAGTATTGAAATATAACAAAATAATTATTTTATTTATCTATCTTACTGAATAAAACATATTATTATCAACTTACTTAAATCTTAGTTTTTCTTGAATAATTTTGAAAAATTCATACCACACACCGCCCGTGATACGTGTTTCAGATTCGTCCAATGTCAATAAATTTGCTGTCTGAATAATGAATTGATAATTGTTACATGACGTAGACGAAATTTGTTAAAGTCATAAAATATAAATACCCAATAACCGGCTACTCTCCAAACGTAAGATTCGTTCCTATGCTTTATCGCTGCTGTATAATAAATTTTACATTACAAAGTTAATTAATGTCAATAATTAAATAAAAAATTTTATGAAATAATAAATATCATAAGTGTATCACGTCTGTGCAAGTGCATTTGTTTTTTCAGGTCATTTTTACGAATTTCCTTTGCGGTTTATAAGTTTATTTTACATTTCTACATGTTCATTAAAAGGAAAACTCATTTACTAGTATAAAAATCACTAAAATGTGAGGAAGAAATTATCCATGTAACAAAATTGTAATATGAAGCGAATCACAATTTTAAACAATATCAGTCTGTCACTCTTCTCCTTTATCATTGTCATTAAAGATCTGTTCGCAAATAGCAATAAGACAGATGGAATATCTGCCTAGTGGAAATGATTAGGTGGAGTCTTAAATGGAAAACCTACCCCTATTTTTTTTGTTAAAAACGTAAAAATACTCGAAATATTTACAATGATGACGTTTCCAATGTACTGCTATGTGCTTGAAATGTTCCTAGTAATTGGCGACAAAAACTGCGTAAAATTAAAAATATAAGAAAGAGAAATTGTTTACAAAGCTTCAGTGGCAACAAGGAGAAATAAAATTTCAAAGAAAAATTTTAACAAACTTTTGTAGATATTTATCAATGATCTAATAAATGATGATGAATCAAATAAATTTGAGAAATATTAACAAAATTATTGTAACAGATAAAACACGGGCCTATTTTTATAGAAAGCATTTAAAATAAAAACAAATACATAACTTCTGTAACTCCATAAAAAAAAAATATCAATATCTGAACGGTATGCATGTTAATTAAAAGGCTAGATGTAGCAATACATTGATTTTAATGGTGTTAAAAGGTTTAATATTTAAATGCTTGATTAAGATTACATTTCCTTAAAATTTCCTTACATTTCCAAAATTATATTTCCTTGTTTCTAGACTAATTAAAAATTATTAGGTGGGCCAAAAAATATGTTCGATTTCCCACAAAAACGCAAAAACCTGCGTCTGCGCATATAAATCTTGCACGTTGCTTTCTCTTAACACTTTCAGTGTTACTTAACACTTCCATTGTTAAAGCCTTAAAAAACAATTAAGCCTTAATCGAGTCTTATCAAAGGCTCTTTAAAATGGCAATAAAATTTTTCTCGCGGACAAAAACTTTTGAAAAAAATTTGGGGACCTATAAGACTCCAAAAATTTAAAAAAAAATTTTCGTCTAAATTGGCCTTAATTACCGAATTTTACGTAACGCTATGTAAACCTAACGAGTTGTCTTGTCAATGGGCGTTAAGGTGGTTGTGACGGCCAGGACGGTGAAAGAAAAATATTGTTGTGAATGATGCTTTGAGCTATGGTCATTAGTTCCTTGAATGGTTTGGCAGATTTTTGTCGTAGAAAATCTTGAAGATGTTTAGTAAACGATTAGATTTATTGCGTATGTACTGGATACGGACACCTAATGTGAGTGTTACAAAGAGAAAAATGCCTAGCACTTTAAAATGAGATACAATGCGTAAGTGTTAATTTTGGATGGTATGATTGTGATTGTGATGGCTATTGAAGGGATGTAAGGATAGCACATTTGTGAGGTTTTTAAATAATATGGTTTAAGTTTGTCCATTTGTCAAAGATACGAAGGAAGGTATCTGTGATAGGTTGTAGGTGTGCTAGCGAAGAAAACAAAGGCAATATTGTCAGCTTACAAATGAATCTGAGAGGAATATTCCTTGAAATAAACAATGTTGTGCATAAAAAGAGCAAACATAAGGGGTGGAAACACATTGCCCTGGGGAATGCCCTAGCAAAGCGTGGTTGTGGTAGATAAGCATTTTCTGTTTTCGATGGTTATTTTTTTTGCTTTTTAGAAAGTTGTGCAGACGTTTTGTATTCAGCTATAATACGACATCTACTCGTGGTTATTGAAACAAACGTTTTTGCTCTAAGCAAAATTTCCATAAACTTATTAAGGCATTTCCAAACTATCATAACTTTTTGAAGAAATATTTTGCTGTATCAACTAAAAAATGTTAAGTTTAATTTGGGATATTTGAAGATGATTAACATAGATTCAGAAAAATAGCAAAATTAAAAAATGGAAAGATAATTCATATGTTGTACGAAATTGGTAAAGTGAAAGCAAATAAAACAATTTTAACAAAAATGAAAATTTCTCATCTTTCTTGTTTGAATTGTAATTACTTGAGTGGTCTTCTTTAATTGTTATAATTATTGTTCGATCTTCTTACTGAAATATAATAGAATAATTTGTTTATCATATTTACATTGAATTGAATTAACATGACGTCTGATTTTCATCAGATGTTCTTATAAAAGTAATTAGGGCCTCATTCCCATACAGTTTCCATGTGTTGTCTTCATCTCTATCTGTCTCACACCTTTCTCGAAATTCAGGAAAGACAATCGGACAGTCAAACAGACAACAGTGGGAATATATAAATGTATAATTTTTTTTCAAATTGCAGCCCAATATGCAAGTTGACGAGACAGTTTTCAAGCGATAGCAAAGATTATTCAGATCGAATATGACTGGATAAAAATTTAGCACACAAAATTATTGTCTAATTGGCACGTAAAATTTGAGAACTTGTTTCAAAATTAGACAACGTTTCATATTTTTCTCTCGCTACAATTTTCTGATTCTAAACGTAAACACTTTTTTTCTTGAACAAAAGAAAAGCAGAACGTATGCTAAGAAATAGAGTAGTACAAAATTTTTATTATAAAAATAAAAACTTGGTAAAACTAAGTTTTTAGTATTCTAAAGAATTTAGTAATAACCAGGAAGAAAAATACTTTATCATTCATAATTTCTAATTTAAAAAATGCATGTATTTTTTCAACACTTACCTTCACATACGGATTGAAACAGAAACAGAATTAGAAATACTGTGAAGAAACTACACTTCAAATTCATATTTTTTGTTTTGAAAATGGCCAAGAAGAAGTTTCCTCTGAACTAGGTCAAATCAAAGTAGCCTACCTTGATTCAAAACATCACGCATCATTAGGAAAATTGAAATGAACTGAATACAGAAAACAGATTTACACAATATTCATATCGATGTAAATATTAACAGATATAATACATTAACATTTTAAATCGATTTCGTTTTTTCTGCATTGAATTTGCGTGAGTGGGCGCTTTTTTTAAAGTGCACGCATAAAACAGGTTCTAGTATAAGTGTTTTAATGTCATAAGGTAACAGATACTTTATATTTAGTATATGTTTTACTTTAATTTAGATAACGGTTCATTTAATATTTAAATAAAATATCACATTTTATACACGGTTTACTTCTGTTTGAAAAATTTTAATATTTACATTATAATATATAATACAATAAATAAGAAGATATTTTTGTGAAGTTCATCCATTAAAATTTACTTTATCCTGAAACCGTATTGTTTTAATTATAAATTCAATATTTATGTTTCGTTTATTTTTATTGTTTCGATTTAAAAAGTGTTTACTTTAAACAAAGCTATTTGTTACAAGCTGATGTTTCGTGTTCAGGTGATAATGCTACATATATATTATGTTTCTCTCTGAATAATACTTTCTAATTTTGTATATACACCTCGTGATTTTAATTACATTTAAAACAATTAATATTCAGCTGCGACTCCTATTATTTTAGATAAGAATAACAGAAAACAAACTTCTGAAAAATAACAATTTGTGTAATTGTTCTAAACAGATTTTACATAATGATGTATTTATGTACAAATGAATTAAAATTCTTTTGCTTTTAAACAGATTTTACAATTTTGCTCTTTCATTTCAGTAGCACCAAATTTTTTTTAAAAAGTATCTGTATTTTTTTATATTCATTTATATGTATGCATGTAAATTTATCTGTAGAAAAGTTTCTTTCACCCATTTTACAGCATAACTCTCGTGTTTTTGAGATTTTATAAAATTTTACACGATAGATTTTGTTTTAGGGTGATTAATGCTGTTAAATTTTGGAGGTTAAAGGTCGAAGGGTGAGAAGGTAAAGGGGTTCATGTCATATCATCAGTGGAGTCAGACTTAATGATAATTTAACTGGTTAGTAACGTTAAAATTATTTGAAAAACCAACTTACTAAATATTGGAAACGAAGATAAAAAATCTGATTAAAACTCTTGAAATATTTTATAAATTTTCATCTTTTCAACTGAAAATATAAAAACTTAGTAAATATCTATAAATAATATGAGTAATAATATATTGTATAAATGATAAAGTCACTATGTATTTAGTATATACATAATTAATTCTTTCTCTACTGAAAATACACATGAATTTTCCCTAGAAAAAGAACCTCACTACAAACTCCCAGAAACTTTTGAGAAAAACCGCAGGAGTTATTAAACTTCAAAGATTTTAAACAAATCGTTTTATCATACACAGTAATATTTATACACACAAAAAATCCTCCATATTTTTTATACTTTTCAACGTTTTAAGCTCCCCCGAGTTTTAAAATGTAAAAGAACTGAAGAGTAATTTTTTTGACCGATTGCCATATTAATTCTTTGTTATTTATTTTATAACAGTAGAAAAGGTAAAAATGGAACTGGTTAAGTTAGTTTTCGATAATAGGTAATAATATTTATTATTTATTTCTATTTTAAGTTGCAGAATGTAGGTCACTACAGAATATTTATTCGATAAAACGTGACAGATTTTTTCATACAATAAAAAGTTTTAGTTGTTTTTCAGTATAAAAATCAATTAACGTAAATTTTTTTTAAAGAATAAACTATTTAATACAGTAATTATTATTCAGCAAAAGAAAAGAAATAACTAAAAGTTTAAAGAGTTCAATAAATCGTTTTACAGACAGATACGTAAATTTTATTGGAATTGATTTAAAACATTGTTTAAACGACAGCGTAAACAATTTAAAAGCTAAATATATTTTCGAAATTAATCTAAAGTATAACTTGTTTTTTAAATAGAATGTAGATTCAAACACGATTGTTCAATAAGAAAAATTATGTGTTGACCTAGATAATAATATTATTGAAAAATATTTACTGAGATTGATATTTTTATTACTTACAAAATTAGAAACGTTGTTTTTAGTATTTTCATTGCTACACGCATTCGTAAATTGTATAATTGTAAAAAGTTTCTGAAAAGATTTGAAAGAAAAATTGTGAGAAAAATATATGGACCTGTGCAAGATAGAGAAGAGTAAAGAATTAGAAGTAATAAAGAACACAAAGATTTATATGAAAATTCTGATATTGTAACAGAAATTATAAGCGGGATATTTTGTTGGATTGGGCACTTAGAACGAATGGAACCTGAAAAAAAAGTGTATCAGGTGCACAGGAAAAAGTCACAGAAAAAAAGACCGAGAGGAAAACTAAGAAAGAGATGAGAAAAGGGAAGTGGAGGATAAATTAAGAAAGATGGGTGTGAGTTGTTGGAAAGGAAAAGCTTAAAATAAAAAAGATTGGGTGAAAATCCTGGATGAGGGCAAAGTCATTCAGGGAGTATGAATGCCGAAAGGAGAGAGACAGAGTAAAAAGTTTCTGAAGTTATTATTCAAAACACTCAAACGAATTCACAAATTTGCTTAAGTTTTACATTAACAGTCGTAATAGTTTCACCACATTCACTTACTTTCCACATATGTTAAAATTAATATCATATTTAATTTGATATTTAACGTGTTGCAGCCAGAATTATAAAACAAATCGTAACATGTTTTAGAATTGTATAATTTTCGAATTTTTAAATTTTCTTTACATATTTCGATACTTCTGTTTACTTTTAATTGCAATTTCACTTGGAATCTTTGCAAAGTATTTCGGAAACGTTAATTTTCAAACTGGAAATTACTCATAAATTTAGTTATCGGACCTAAATAAGATTGCACCCCAAAAATAATGAAATTGTAATTGCTGAAACAGATTAAATATCAAATTTATTCATTACATCGGGAAAAACATGATCGGGAAAATCTGTCATAGATTAAACGATTCATATAGTCCAAATGTAAGGAAAATTTGTCCCTCCTATTTCAAAGCGCGAGACAATCAAGTCTGTCAAAAGGAAAGGCAACAGTGAAATGAACTGGCAATGGAACATGACGATATTCGGAAGTAATATCAAAGTGACCATCAGAAAAACAATCTCACAACGTGAACCTTACGAGAATCGAGAGAAATATCATGTCAGAACGATGTGATTTAGATATGCGGTAATCTGCATAGCAGAAACTGTCACACGTTCACAAGACAGACAACCGGAAGAAGCAATGCCTGCAGAGGAAGTCGAGGTGGCAGACGCCCCACTGTCCATGCAGACATCCTTCCATTTTCCAGTCCAGCACAAAACGGAGAACAATTGTTCCAAAGTAGGTGGAAAATATTTTGTTGGAAACACAAAACTCAGAAAAACAGGTGACTATCCGACATGAAGTCAACACGTCCTTGTGTTTCGGAAGCAGCAAAGAAAAATATTTTTTAAGTGACAGACTGATCAAACAAAACGGAGCAAACTTTAACCCCTTTTGGATTTTAGTAGGAATAATGCAACTTTAAGGATTAATATGGATTTCTTTTTTTCAAAATGAGAAAATGTAATATCAAAGAAATCCATACCTTGACAAGAGTCAGGAGATGTTACGCGAAAATGTCAATCAATTTCGTATGTCGTTCGAGTGATGTGTCTGAATAAAACACAGTTCCATATTTCGATGTAACGCGAGATCAGTCACACATGAAAGAAAAACGAAACTTGAGACAATGTTGTAGTCACCTCTCCAAAGACAGAAGCATAGACTGACAGTTTCCAGCGATGTCAGCTAAAATGCTGCTAAATTGCTAAACCGAACAGCATTTTAAAAAGGCGGAGACCACTGTGGATTCCCAGACGAGGTTCGAACTCGAGTAAACCGTGAAATTCTTGCGCGACTCAAGATGTAAACAACGAGACTCGGGACGGTTCGAGTATGTGTCAACTATCTGTCAAAGTCTTAGTGGAAGACAAACTCTGACACGAGCGCTCATAAACAGGTAGATCTTTAACTCGAGTGTCTATAATATGTTGACCGAGATAAACCTTTCTAACAAACAGAAAGGGAAATTTTTGATAGATGAAAGATGAAAATGATTGTTAAATTCTTAGATGTAAAAAAATGGTAAATAACGGCCTGAGTTATAAGTGCATGTGTTATTGTTTTATAAACAGTCACCGAGCAGAGTCGACAAAGAGGTATCAGATAGACACCTTGAATCGGACTTTTCCTGCGACCCGAAAATATTTTGTCTTGCACCTGGAGACAAAGCAGAGACCAATCCGGAAGCTAAGAATGGGACGAGGGACCAATCCGAAATGCAAACAGTGGGGGAAAAACTATAAAAATCGGAACTTCAAGGTCGAAAGGGAGTCTCCTGTGAATTAAGCCTACCGTTGTGATTTAGATTGTGTTGTGCAACCACCGATTACCCAAGATGCCGCAGCTTAACAACGAACATCTGTATCGTCCAGTGATCCTTCTCGTCTGCCCGGGCTGCGAACGATCACACGAACTTTCGCCGTTCACGGGAGCACCGAGATTTTGAAATTGTCCATTATCGATGTAAGCGTGAATTCGAACAAATAAACGGGTTTTATTTTGTAAAACACTTGTACATCATTTGCCTCCTTCGCCACTGATCACATGCGCGGTTTCCCTTAGGCTCATTCTGACGCGAGATAAACTTTATTCCCCCTTAATGTCGGCGACCTTACATTTTCATTTATTCGTATAATATGAATTTATTGTATGTAAAACTAATGAATTACACGGATCTTCTGAAATCAAATAAAAACGGGATATTTCGAGAAGTATTTTGGCTTTATTAGTCAAGCACTTCATAGAATTATGCAAATTTTCGAACTTATCTTCTGTTCAATAATAGAATAGCCGCACCGCTAGTCAATTTACAAAGACGTTAGTATTTTCATTGTCAGAACTAATGGATAGGTATCACCCGTTCCCTCACATAAAACTGTAGAAGACTAAAAAATTTTGGCTTTGTGTTTATTGTTTTATGTCAGGTAATCCGTACTATACACAAATGAGATACTTTTTAAACGTACTGTAAACTTCCTTAGAGTTGAGCTATAAGAGTACAAATGAGTACGTAAATTTTATATTACGATAGAAAATACGTAAGCTCAATTTCATTTTTTATTTATATTTAATAATATATTAAATTTCAATTGTAAATTTTAATAAGATTTCTAATTATATTTTTTTGTAGCAAAATTTTCTTATTTTACATATTTATAAAGACTAAAAAACAGGAAAAGTAATAAAATTTTTCTTGTTTTGTGTATTTCACCAAACAATGGACAATAGAATAATAAGTATCAGATATTTTCGAATTATAGCTTATAAAATATTTTTTAGAATAATTTGTGAAATTTTCCTTATTTATAATTCTATATGCACTTGGCTGGTACCTGTATAAGAATAAAAATAAACACTTATAATTTTTGTTTGTGTAAAATGTAAGTATTTTAATCGTAATTTACCACTTGTTTAAAATATATTTAATTACTAAATAATTTAACTTTTTCGTAAAAGTTTAGCATAAGTAAAATGAACACGTTTTTATACAGAAATAAAAGAAATCATTTTTAAATCTCAACAAAACTAATTAGTTATTAAATGCCTTAATTTTAGTTACTTTTTCTGGCATATAATGATTAATTAATTATTAATAAACTAATTATAAATCGTATTAAAATAATACTATCGAAACCAAGTTGTGGTAATTATGTTTGATGTTAGCGTTTAATAAATACGTCTTTGAATCAATTAACCACTGTTATAAAACTTTTGTAATATAATAAAACGTGGTATTAATTAAATTTAGTTTATGTAATTAAACGTAAGCCATTTTTTCTATCAGCGAGGGTTCTGGCTAAACTTATAAGTTAAGAGAATAAGTTAACTTTACTTTTAAAACTGACAAGGAAATAAAATTTTTATTATTTTTTGCGATAATTTAAAAGTTTTTATGAATTAATTACATTTAACTTATTATTAGAATGAATCTACATGCCAATTTATCTAAGACAAATTTAAATGATAACTCATCACATATTCGGTGTTAATTTTCATTGTCCTAAATACGTTATGCCACGTTAAGTTGAACGATCTTGCGCTAAGTGTATTTATGAATATTTTTATAATTTATATATATAATCGAGACGGGTTGATAATAATAACAATATTAATAAGCGGAGAGCCTAAAAAGTTAGGACTTGATAGTTGAAATTTGGTACACAGTTAGGGTACATTACGAGAACGCACACTAAGAAAGGATTTTTCGAAATTCTCCCTCCCCCGGTAGAAAAGAAACAGGATTAAGACTTCAACAATAAAAGTGTTAATAATGGAAGTGTTAAGAGAAAGCTACGTGCTAGATTTTCAGGCGCAGATGCGGTTTTTTGCGTTTTTGCCAGAAATCGAACATATTTTTAGACCATGTAAAAATTTCTAATTAGTCTGGAAACAGAGGGACCTAATTCTTGCATTCTGTGAAAACGTATAAGATTGGCTGTAATGTAATAATCTTAATTAATCTTCGCTATTGTTATTTTTTGTTTGAGCAATGCCAGGTTTTTCTTCCAGTTTTTAATGTCTCGATAACGAATTTGCAAAGGAATTTTGTATATTAAATACTGGATTCAGTTGTTACGCATATTAATATGAGGAAATAATAAATGTAGCAAGAAATTATAGATTATCTACGAGGAAAAATTGCAGTGCAAGTTTCGTGAATAATTTAAACAAAAAAACAAAAACACAAAACTCAAATTGTGCAATTGATTAATACTGAGCCATAGAAATATATTTGTGGAAAACTTTAATCAGTTATTTCGGTGAATTTTTAGTGTTCTGCCATTTCGTAATTAAAAATTGAACTGAGTTGAAATAAATATATACATTTCATATTGGATAAAATAGAAGTAAAAAAATTAAATTGCTAATTGCCAAAAAATGAAAAAATCAAAATAGATTTTACTACATTACAATCAAGGATAGCTACATTATTAATATTCTCTATGCGTTTCTTCGATTGTATTCAAATTTTGCATTTGATATATTATTTATAATAAATCAAATGCAATTCTAAATTTGAATAACTATATTCTGTGTAGAAGTTGCAGCAAAAGAAAATAAGAGATAAACAATATATTTTTCCTCGTTTCTTTTCTGTGAAATACAAGCGAAGAAACGCATAAAGAATATTAATAATGTAGCTATCCTTGATTTTAATGTAGTAAAATGCTAAAAGATTTGGAGATAATTTCTATACGTATGAGTGTTTGTGTGTATGTTTTTTGGTTTTGTTTATCCTCGTAAAGCTTAATAAATCCTGTGCTTTTTGTAGAAAATTATCGAAAATTGGTAGGGAAGTTAATTTGTTAAAGGGATAAAAATAGTTAAATTTATGAAAAGTCGAAGAAGTGAAAAAATACAAGAGGTGGTGTGTATTACCAGCAGGTACGAACTTAACGACGATTTTTCTTTTTATTTGCCTTTAGAATTTTTTACATAATTCGATTCTTTCAAGAAATTAAGCTTTATTCATTTCATAATAGTTAAAAATATAAAGTTATTTAATACAATGTGATAACAGATAGAGACACCAATATAATAAGCAACAGGTTAGTGGATTTTTTTGAACATGATAATATTTTTATTCGTAAAAAATGTAACATTAGATTTGTTCTCGATTTTTTTCAAAAAACCTAGTATCGTGTCGACTATTTATCTAAAAATAGAGCACCACATTTCTGATAAACCGATAATAAGATATGATTAAGATAACTTTTCATATATAATATTTTATGAGTAAATTGCTGGAAATGATATTCGAGTGCATACTTCCTATTAAATTTTATTTTATGTAGAATATAGCTTTTTAACAAGTATTATATTATTTCGCGACAGAACAAGTTTAATTTTCATGTAAATTACGTCATAATTCAACCTCCAAGACAGGATAATAGGTCTGATAAAATGTACTGTACATCTGTCTATCGATATTTAAGAAACAATAAACACCAATGCGATGAAAAAAAAAACTTTTAAGTTTTTCGAAAATCGAAGACTCGCCATCGTAGGGTGTATCCCTGTTAAGAGATTCGAGTCTCATCCTGGTTAAGAAGGTTTGAGACGGAGCAAAGTGTAAACGATATATAAATTTAAAAACAATTTAGAAGGTTTATAATAAGAAATGTGCTTTAATATAATTTTTTGCATTTTTTCTGTATAAATGAAATTCATTGATTTAATACGTTATTCTATTTGTTTTCTAATTTATTTTATAATAAAAATAACAAATTCAATAAGAAACTCTCAATCATTGAGTTTTCCTTGTTGAAATTAAGTTTGCATTTTATTATATAAATTGATTATCGTTGGAAATTAAAAATGAATTTACACAACTAAAAAGTAGTTTCTGCCTACATAATACGTAATGCTAAAATTAAGAAATTAGTAATTTTAATTAATTATTAACTGAGTATATCTGAAAAAGCTGATAAACGGCAATCGGAATATATTTATTTTAGAGAAACTGTACAATAATTATTAAAATAATATTTATTATTATTCTTATGCTGATCAGCCAGCAGCGTATTAAATTATAAATAATAAAAAAAGTACAGAAACGACAATGGAAATTCTACATTACACTCAAGGATAGCTGCATTATTAATAGTCGTTATGAGTTTCTACAGTTCAATTTCACGTGAAAAATACAAGGAAAAATATATTCTCTGTCTTTCGTCTTTTCCTGCTTCAACTTTGGTTACCCCAAATATAATTATTCTATTGTAAATTTTATTTAATTTATTATTTAGTGTCAATTAATGATTTAATTTTTCTTACTACTTTTTTATCCAATATGAAAAGTAAATATTTATTTGTAATCGGTTTAATTTTTAAATACTAAATAGCAGAACACTAAAAATTTTTATTTTAAATAAAAATTTTTAGTGTTTAATTTACAATTTAATTTTCAGGTTTAATTTACAAATATATTTTCATGGCTCAGTGATAATTAATTCTAGAATTTACTTTAAAGATTCCTTTTTTTGCTATATTGTTCATGAAACTTGTACTGCAAGTATTTTCCTCGTAGAGACTTTATAATTTCCTGCAACATTCATTTCCTTTTCATATTAACAAGTCTAACGTCTGAATTTAATCTTCGAGTTACAAAATTCTCTTGCAAATTCGTTATTAAAATATTAATGATTATAACACTGTTGATAAATACAATTAGCTCCGGATCGTACAACTGAACGCCGCATAAGATATTTCGAATAATATACATAAACACCGAATATAAGGTGAGTAATTATTTAATTTGTCGTAGTTACATCGTCATGAATATGTATTTTAATGATAAGTTAAATGTAATTAATTTGTAAAGACTTTTAAACTATCAAATAAAGTAATTAACATTTTTATTTGCTGGTATATTTTATAAGTAAAATTAAGAAAAGGCTAAGCAAACATTCAAATTTATCTGTAAAAATTCGTTCGAAATCATTAGGTTCTTATCAAATTTGAAAAGTTTTTTTCGTGTGTAGCAAAACCAACAGTACTATATTATACTTCCTTTGTTACGTTGATTTTTATTAATTTATCTTTAATGTTGAGAAATTCAATTAATCGTATTAAACCAGTATTAAAGGACTATACTTGAATAGTTAAAAACTTTTAATTAAAAAGTTATGATATGTTTACAATAAACACTGAGAAATATTTTAATAGATTGCTACAAATTTTGTAAGAGATTATAATATCGGAGTATAAAAACTCGTCTCTGATTGATTATTTAACGTACCTAACGTTTTTTTGAAATACCACAGGAGATCGTTGCATGTACGTGATTTTATTGTTAACGTAGATAAGATTCAGTGGAAAGTCGTGTAATTAACGACAGACTGGCTTTACTGAAAGTAAAAGTTTATGATTTCCTGTAAAACTTTATTGTTCACTAAATAACCTGATGAAACTTCAGAAAAAAGTTAATATAAAAATATTTAATGTTAATTTTTGTAACATGCCGAAATTTTTTACTTTCCAAAAATTTATTTGTACATATTAGACAGAGTTCTTTGTTAATTCTTTTTTTAAATTTTTATTGTTCGTTATTTGTATAAACGTCACACTTTAAAACATTCCTTATCTACAAGACAGTAGTTAATTATAATTTTCTGCAATTATAAATGCCAATTTAAAAACCATTTTTTTTTTTGCTTAGAGACTTCAGCTCGTTCTCCATATATTTACATTAATGGAACTATGTTCCTCTCGCTTCTCAGTAAACGTATTATTAAATATTCCATTGTTTAATTTGACTTTCTGCTCCTTGCATGTATTATGGGTTTATTTTACGCACTATGCTTTTACATATTAGAAATTATTCATCTGCGTGGCTTATACATTTCTTTTCTGAAGTTTTAGGCCCTATATCGCGCAGAAAGCACAAAATAGACAGGCTTGTACTATACTAGTAAACAACAGTTTTATTTGCAAATTTCTAGTTTTATTTTTGCTTATTTACTTGTTTGCTGTTTTAAAATGTTTTTACTGTATTTTTTTCTCGAGAAACTTAACGGGTAACTCAAAAGTTATTTTAAAATATTAACTGAAACGAAGCTTAACTGCCCAAAAGCAAAAGCTTCCACTGAAAGTGTCCAAAATTCATTACAAAGGCAGTTTGCTTATTGTCTTCAGAATGAAAAGGTACATGCTAATAGACTGACAAAATGTATACAGTACATAATATTTTCGCATACATAAGTCTATTTAACAACTCATCTATCCTAGGAATAGGTACATTGTTAATTTTATTCATGTTGTTTAACTTCGTGTAATTTATACATAGTCTAGTTTCTCCCTCTTTTTTTTAGCTAATGTGACTGGGACAGCGTACGGAAACGACGATGGTTTAATTATTCCCGATTGTATCAATAATTTCGTCTGTCTATCAATCTCTTCTTTATTGAAATAAAATTCTCTATAAAGTTTGAGAATGATAGGCCTTTTGTCTTTGCATAATATTCCAGAAGAATCTATTTTCAGAGCTGGCACTGAACTTTTCAGTAGAAAAAAACTTATTTATACCCTTAAATAAGACTTTATATGCTTTGATACTTATCTGAATTCATTCTTTGAGTTATAAATGCTAAATCTGTGGTTCCATTGAATCCAAACCGCACCCCGCACTATTATTCATCCCCCACCCATTTGGCGTTTTGAAAATATTTGTTTTTCGGTTTTTAAATCGTACCAATAATACATTCAACCGTCTGGACTATCTAAAATGAATTTTTTTCATCAGTGAACACAATTTTTTCTTCATTAAAGCACAAAAGTTACAGACTTGATTGGGCACAACAACACATGACATGGTCCAAAGATTAGATTGAAAAAACTTCAATCCATTCTTTGGACCATGTCATGTGTTTTCGTACCCAATCAAGTCTGCAACTTTTGTGCTTTAATGAAAGTGGTGGAATTATAGCTTTTTTTCTGAATTTTAATGTTGGAGATTTATTTAAAACTCTCCACGCTGTTGTGCTGCTACAAGTTAAATCTAATTCTTGTTTTATTTTTCTTACTGATGTTTGTTTTGTGAAGCAAACCTTGATGATTTGTCTTCAATCTCGAGGTAAAAGCTTGGGTTTTGGACCTGTCTTGAATTTTAGTACATCCTAGCCACGTCTTTTTGATAAATATTCACCAACAGTTGATATTGGATGATATATATATGCTGCAATTTCTCTTATTGACTTGCCTTGGGATTTATAGGCATCAACTGCCCTTTTTTCATAATCAGATAAATTCTTTGTTCTACCCATTTTAAAACGTTGAACAACATAAAGAATTTTCATTACAATAAGATATGTAAGCTGATTTGCATATTACTATGCTTGAAACTAAACAATATTCTTTTATTTAAGTCATGAAATGAGTGCTTGTCTGGATAAATATGTAACAGTTTTTTTTTGTGCAAAATTTTAAAATAAATACGAAATTTGCACTTTAATCAATTATTAAATTAAATTTATCTTAATGATAAAAAATATCTAAAAAAAAGTTTTTATCGCATATAATTTCAGAAATGTCTTTCATCTGTTTTCACTTTGTATGACTTCAGGATTAGCAACTTCACTGGAGACGATGATTTTATTTAAAGACTTTCTTTTAAGAAAACGCGAAAAGATACAATGGGACAACAAATGAAGTACACCTTTACAGTTATGTCATATAAAAAATTTTTTAACTGAACTTCTATAATTATCTGAATGATGTTTTATTTTTACTTTTTATAGGAAAAATAAAAAAAAATAATAAAAATTAAAACATGAAAATCGACTTTGTGAAGAAACGATTATCCATCGTTTTTCGTAAATTAGGAAGATTAGTTGGACTTCATCCGTACTACTTTATCATTTTTCCTATTTTAATATCAGCGACATTTTCAGCATTCATAGTCAATATAAACACTATCTCAAACACAAGCGAACTGGCATTTGCAGATTCAGGAAAAGTCTATAATACTAAGAAGTTCATTGACGAAAACTTTCCTTTTAATACATCGAAATTCCTTGATCCAACAAGTTTTACAGACGTACCAAAATGTGTGTTTGTGATATTTACAAAGAAAGGTGGTGGAGATATGCTCGAAAAAGATGTGCTACTGGAAATAAGTTTGGCAGATCAGTTTATTAAGAATATAACAATTAACGATAAAGGAAAAAAAATTCGATATTCAGATATTTGTGCACGTGTAGGAGAAAAATGTTTTGAAAATCCGATTATAGAAATATTGCCCGAAATTGACAATATAGTGCAGCGAAAGAAGAAATTAAAGTATCCGTTCGAGATAGATCCGCTGACATACTCTTATCAAATTAATTCTCTCAACTTTGGGGGTGTAATCGAAGACGAGAACGATGTGATTCAAACAGTTAATGCCATTAGAATAATCTATTTGACAGACGAGAGCGACAAGAAAATACACAATGTGATAGAAAGATGGCGAACAGAAGTTTATAATCGAATAAGAAATTATCAATTTAAACATATTCTTTGTTTCATTGATTACTACTGGTCAATGGAACAACGAAATGTGCAATTAGTGGAAAATATAAAACCGATGATCGGTGCACAAGTTGCATTTATTTCTGTTTTTACTATTGTCACGTGTATGAGCAACAATTGGGCAAAAAGCAAGCCTTTTCTTGGTGTTGCAAGTGTCGTATCGGCTGGTCTGGCCGTGGTCACCTCTTTCGGATTCATGTCAGTTGTCGGTGTTCAAAATAGTATTTGGAACATCACCATTCCGTTCTTAGTTCTCGGTAAGTGATTACCTACACTTTTATTAATTTATTTGTCTCTTTTAGATTATGAATTCTTCAATTAATAAAAGTTTTTTGATGCAGTGACAGAGATCGACGATGCCTTCGTATTGATGGCGTGTTGGAGAATTTCAAACTCCCAGCATAAAGTACACAAACGTATGGAAGAAACATTGGGGGAAGCAGGAATTTCTATAACGTTAACATCGTTGACTAATCTGTTTTCTTATTGCATTGGAATGACGGCATCTTTTCCTCTTATAAGAATGTTTTGTTATTATTCGGCAACCAGCGTAGTGTTTACATTTTTGTATCAAATAACATTTTATGCAGGTTGCATGGCATTATCAGGATACAAAGAAGAAAATCAACAACAAACATTTCGTCTTAATTTCAGTGAGATCATTTACCTTTTTTTTAGTTTGGATATATATATATATATAAAGTTTGCCATAATTTCTATACTATATGATATTGCACATAGAAGTATTAACATACTGTTGGCATAGCCTGAGAGTAATTGTATAGTATATTGATTATATGATGAACTATTTCGTTTAAGTGTACTGTTAATCTGAAATTATTTGCAGAACCTTAATTTTTATTGCTCAATTACTATCAAGTAATTAATTGCAGCTGCATTTTTTTGTCACAACTATGTATTATTTGACATTTAATGTGATTAATTTAACGTTTAAAACATTATAAGAATTTACATTTGTTGTTTTTAGTTACTTTTATATAAATTTAAAATTAAAAAATATATACAGTATACTAATAAACTGGTAGCCTGCAATATTTTTGCATATGTAGTATTAAAAATAAATTAGTACTTACAACTTATTTTATTTTTAGTAACGTGAAAGTTTCCTATAGAGGGAGTGCTAGTGACGTCACAAGACTCCGCTTACGAAACACGCGCCATATTGGTTGCTGTTAATTTGGTTGTCGACCTCGATATTGTCATTTAACTCATATTTTTTCAATTTTAATTTATTATGGTTCATTGCGTAGTATTTGGTTGCGATTACAACCGCGGAAAGCATAAAGATCGGTGATTTTTCGAGTTCCTACAGTAATTAACCATCAAGGTAAAAACACCGAAAATATTTGTCGGCAAAGGCGAACGGAATGGCTTGCCAGAATTAACAGGCAAAACTTTACCGATTCCTCTGTGACGGATAATAAACGTGTTTGCATCAAATAGAGTTGTAAGTAGGTTCTTATGGAAAGATGAATTGACATGGTCTGTAAAAGAATTGAAGTAACTTGGCATCACTGACAAAATTGCAGCAGTTGGATTATGAACAGAAATTTTTTTAAAAAACTGCTCAAACTCTCTCTTACTAGGTTTGTTTATACAAGTATTCCAAGTTTTATCACTTGACAAATAAGGTTTCTGTATATTTTCTTTTTCAAGGCATTGCCGTTTGCTTGCAGTTGCAGCTGACATAAAGTTTATGTTTCGTAGTGGTTACAAACCAGTCTTTTACATGTGGCACAATCCAATTATTTGGTCGGTCAGTACATCTCTGGGAACTCCTTATTTCAATTCCTTCTGCAATGGCAAAAATAATAGCACCAACACGAAAACAGAAGGAAGATTGTCCAGCCATGCAATTGCAATGCCCAGTTATCTATCACCTCTCCATTTTTCTTAGCTAAAACCACACTACTAAAGCTGGCTGCCGTAGATTTTGTGAGTGATTAACCTGTGTACAGAAACAATGTAAGAAACTGTGCTCTTTACTTCTAATAATATATTTAAACAATAATAGGTTATTAAATCAAGCTTCTAGCCCACAACATAAATTAAGATTAAACTAATTAGCCTAATACATCCATACAGAGATGCTTGAAATGCATTCTACTAAAAACTTGATTGTGGTTAATTAAAGGCTACTTTTTGTAAAAATTTAGTCTATTTTGCTCCAGTCAGTCCCTGATATGATAAATATGGCAATAATAAATTGGAGGGTTTATTAGGCTAATTAATTTAATCTTAATAATAGGTTGTTAGACTTGCACAACACAAAACCATGGAGACCAAAAAAAAATTTGATGGTAATTAGAAATACAACTTAATCAACTTAAAATGTGACTGAGTATAAAATTAAATTCATTTTACATAACGCAGTTTATGTTATGAGTAATGGAAGGTCTCACATGAAGATATATACCTTTCCTACAAGCAAAATTAAATCATTACGAACGGCTCTTAATAAAATTTCACGATGAATAAATCCGCTTATCAAATAATTATCAGCAACAAGTGATTTGTATGCCTTCATCTGATCCTGTGTGACAGCATTAGTTGTTAAAACTAAATAATTTACTTTCTCCATGTTCCATAATGGACCACGTAGTTAAATCGTTGGATGAAAAATCCCTTGGTATCGTTTCGTATAGATTCCATCCAATAAAATAAATTTTCTTTTAAATCATTAACTTTTAAATGGGTTGCATAGCCAAGTAAGATGCCTGTCTTCCACGTTGACATAATAAGAGAACGAGCAAGATAACACAGAAAATAACACACCTTAACGTCAAATCAGCAACCAATATGGCGGACGATTGTTTTGGTGGGCTGAGCGATGAGGTTATATCATGTGACTGCACCCCCTCTATAGTGTATTGAATTCACACAGCAGAAAAATCGTACATTTCAGATTCTTTACGGTATTTAGCACACAGTATATGCCAATAATTTAAAATAATTTAATATATTATTTAAGCATGACTTATAGTAAAGTCGCATTATTTCAAAATTAGTTTCAATTATTATTTTAGAGTTAAGATTTGAACTTAGCTTTTATACGTTGCTGCACTAGTTTTTGATGTAGGTTACAATTCAGACTATCTTTTAGTTTTAGGAACTTCTAGCATAAACTTTTCATGCCAACATTAAACGCAGAGGTATTCTTGTAATGTAAGCCTCTGAGAGGGTTCTTTCTTTCTTTATTATGTAATTTTATAAAATATCTAAACACTTTTCATTTCAATAATTTAATCATACCTGTTATTTTCATTTATAGTTATGATTTTTTTCGTATTTTGCAGATAATTAATATTACATTAAATAATTAAATAATCAACTATATTAACTAAAAAATTAACTATATGATTAACTATGACTTTCCGAATAAAAATCTTGTAAGAATATTCTGAATGGTTAATATTATTTACAGGAGATATCGAATATTCTTCTACAGAAGAAGAAACGTCTACTGATGAGCCAACAATGGCATATTTTAGGGACAAGTTGGGAAAAATTCTATCTATGAATGTAATGAAGATAACAGTTATCATCGTTTACTTTTTGAATTTATCATTTGGAATATGGGGAGCTCTAACTATAAAACACGGTATAGATTTTACTAAGTTATATCCAGAAGAATCGGTAATAACACAGGGTATAAGATTATATTTTAATAGTTTCGGCCGATATACGTTACCTTACCATATAGTAATTAACAGCAAACTTGATTATTCAGATTTAGATGTACAAAATTCAGTAGACGAACTACTCAACAAATTCGAAAGTCTTCCGTACATTGCAGATTCTCGATTTACAGTATCTTGGTTGAAATATTACAAAGAATTCCAAAATCACCCACTAGCAAAGTATTCATTACGAGGATACAACATGTCGGTTAAACAAGATTTTCTGGATGGACTTCGCGATGTTTTCCTGAAATTTAAATCAGCAGAACAATTCACAGACGATATCGCCTTCAATTCTGATGGATCCGATATTATAAGTAGCAGATTTCATATCTTTCTAAATGACACATTAACTGCAGAAGCTGAAATAGAAATGTTAAAAACACTGTGGAAAATTGCTGACGAATTCGATTTTCCTGTTCTTGTTCATGCAATAATCGCACCTCAGTACGAACAAGGAATTATAATTGGACGTACAATTCAGGATTTATTTTGGATCACTTCACTTTTGGTTATGATTCTTTTCGTGGTTATCATACCAAACATTGTCGTTTCTGTTCTCGTTGCAATATCGGTAACATCCACCATTGTAGAAACATTAGGATACATGTCTCTTTGGGGTATAAACATGGACATTTTATCTATGATGAGTCTGATATTATGTGTCGGATTCTGCGTCAATTATCCGGCACACATATCTTACGCGTATATTTGTTCTTCATATCAAACCCCTAATGAAAAGATGAAAGACAGTTTGTATCGTATCGGCTATCCAATATGTCAAGGATCTCTGTCAACCATTTTAGGAATTTTATTTGTATATAGAGATATCTATGCTTCAATCATATTAGTGAAAATTGTGTTTCTTATTGCATTAGAAACTGCATTTCATGCATTGATTTTTGTTCCTGTTGTTCTTTCTTTAATTTTTTCAATATTCTTTAAAGCTAATAACAAAATATAGAGCCAGAAGTAAAGAAAAATGTTTCCGGAGAATTTACTTTTGCAATTATAAAATAAACTTACAATTTTAAAACTTTCCAACATTGTTTATTTTTATTTAATTTGGATTGTTCATAAAAAATTTAATGTTATAATTGTATCAGTTGTTAATCTTTCTTTATTATTATAAATCGAGATTTCTCGAAATTATTACGTTTTTTTTGATGTTATTTATACTAATAAAATGTTGCTAACATTTTATTTTACTTTTGTCTACTTGTTACGAATTAGTTATCCAGTAGAAATGTATAAGTATATTAAATAATATATTTTTGTTTAAGACTTTAAAATTTTCTGAATTCTCTACAATAATAATTTTAAAATTATAGATTGTGTTTACCTGTTGTATTAAAATATTTTTACATAAATAAACTGATTGTATTTTATTTACGTTTCTGTTTTTTTTTTATTATATTAAGAAAGTAGCAAATGAGATAGTTTTTATTACAACTAACATTTTTTAGTAGAGGCAAACTAAAAATTGTTGTCCTGCAGTTTCACTGATGTTGTTATACCTGAAAAATAAATTTGTTTTTCATATTAGTAATATGATTTTTGTTTTCTCGCTTTGTCAAATACAAGAAAAAATAAACATAAAAGTATGACATGAGAGTAGAAAATAATCTTTAAGATATTTACTATTTTTCGTTTATAAGACCTTAAGACACTTACTTTAGAAATTTCAAATACAGTAGAACTTCGAAAACTCGGCTCTCGATAACCCGGCACTCCGGATAACTCGGCCACACCCTGGCAGGGCAAGAAAATCCTTAGTTAATTAACTTTCATTATAGACAGCTTTATAAAAGTATAAAGCTCTCATAAAGTATTTTTCTGAGGTCTGTCTTATCAGGTAAATTACTGTACACAGTGTATTCATTAATTTTCATTTTCATGTAGTAAAGGCTCTATGCCTTCATAAAGGACGTACTTTTCCTTTGTTTAAGGGTATTTGGGCAGTTTATTCTCTGTTATATTCTCAAGTAAACAATACATACAAGTACAGTACAGTATTTTCTGAGGAAAAACTCGTACTTATTTTTTTAAACCCCATTCCCGATAACCCAACATTTTCACAAACTCGGCCACCCTTCGGTCCACATTAGGCCGAGTTTTCGAGGTTCTACTGTAACCACTTTTAAATAAAGTAATTAAAATTTCTTCTTTGTCTTGTATACTTACTTTCAATTTTAATTTCTGGAAGGTTCGAAGAAAAAGTGAAATTTTCATCATCAGCATTTCCAAAAGTACATTATAAATTAAAAGTATGAATTTTCATGAAATTGTTTTAAATAGATTAAAAATTGGTTAATCTGATACCTGATTATCTAATATGTACCCTAATATTGCACTCACCCGGAATAAGCCTATAATCCCGAATCGTCTTCACAATAATTTCGCAAAAAAGTTTTATTTAATTCTCAATGTGTTAGCTATTCGAAAAAGGGCATTGAGATTGAGAAATGTCTGATTTTATAACAGCACCTTGTTATTGCAGAATCAAATCTCGTTGCACGTTTCATAAACCTGTTTTCGTTAAATAATTTGGTATTATTGTGATTTTGTAAGTGCCTGTTTAATAAACTTTTAGGTCATTTAAGAATAAGTATGCATTCTAAGTTCATATTTTTCTGCAAATAACTTTTATTTGTTGTAGGCGGTAATGGCATCAACCTGCCACTCTGTTAAAGCAAAAATCTCGTAAAGCTCTGAATGTAAGTCCAGGATTTTTATCTTATGATATATTTGTTTTAGTTAGCTTTGGAGCGATTTCTTACCATTTATCATTTTACAATAATGAACCCACGTTAAGCGTTGGGAAAAGCTACCATAATGGCCACAACGTGAAAAACAACAACAACAATATCATTAATAATAATACAGAAATGGAGACATAAATAAAACAGTAATTTTGATAAAACAGTAGACTTTCTGCAGTAGAAAAGGTAGTATAGAATTTATTTGCAAGACGTTTATCATTATTTTTGCTATTTTATACATAAATCTTTCAATTTTTTATAATTTCACAGTTGCTTTACTTTGCAAAGAGATTTTCAAACTATCCAATTGATATTTCTATTAGTGTATTTTACTTTGTAAAGAAGAACTACGTTGTTAAATTAAGTTTCTGTGTTTTTATTAGGCGCAAAGCATATGCAAATTACATAACATAAATTATTCTACTATAAATAAGAAAACGTGTACTGAATATTACTTTTCAAATGTCTATACATTAGTCACTCTATAGCTATTTTTTTTATCATGTAAAAAATTAAAATCAATCTGTTGTTTAAGTTAAAAAGTAATGTGCGTTCATTCGTAATATACAGAAACAATATATTAGAAACATGTAATTAACATATACCAAGTCAGTCTCTGAAATTGATAAATAAAAAATTAATTGAAATATATCTATTACTTTATAAATTTTATTTACACTTGAGTAAGAAATTAGCAGTAAAAAAATATTATACAGTCGACCCTCCTATAACACTGTTGATTATTCCGTTTTATATGAATTCCGTTTTATACAAATACGAGTCATTTAGATTTTACAAATACGTGAGCCGTTCACAGCCCAGCACACGTATTTGTAAAATCTAAGTAACTCGTACAACATGGAATTCATATAAAACGGAATAATCAACAGTGTTATACGGGGTCGACTGTAGTCTATCTTGGAATGATCTTGACTTTTTGAAAACAATTTTACATACGAACCTGTTTCTTTTTCAAATAAATTTTAAAATCTCATCATTAATCAGACATTTTCGCAAAGTAAAATTTATATTCTTCAGATATATTTCTTCCAGATTTTACAATTTAATATTTTATTGTGAAAGTTTTTCTCCCTAAACTACAAATACAATTCATACTTTCAATTTCATACTTTCATATTCATCGAACATAATTATTTACGAGCTGTTGCCCGCGACTTCTCGCGCGGAGATTTTGCAAGCAAATCCCATTTATATTCAGTATTGCAACAACCATACTAATTGTTTATAACACCTACCGCCGAGAATGATGAGAATTGCTGAAAATCAAACGAACTGTTTTTAATTTGATAAATTTCTAGAACGATTACAATCGTTCTATAATCGAACCAATATGCAATAACAATTTCGAATATACAACGGTTTGTACATTTGGTGAAAAAATCAAAATACATAAAAATTTTTATAACAATATCTGAAATGTTATCAATTTAATAAACCTAATACCCTATGAAGGCTAAACGTAGTTAAAAACAAAAAATAGCTTATAAAATAGTACAGTAGAAGCCGTTCTTCCGGTTAAGTCTTAATGCTTTTCCTCTCCTTCCGCGGGGAAATTTCGAAAAATTCTTTCATAGTGTACGTTTTCATGACGTACCTTAATGGTGTATCAAATTTTACCTCTTTTGTTTCAGCGGTTTGCACTTGGCCACGATCAATTCGTGAGTCAATCAGTCAGGACAAGTAATTTTATATATAGAGATAACAGGCAATTTTTGTATACTTTGCTGTAAAAGAATAAACACTCAACACACTTACACTGTGTATATATTACTATTATGCAGCTTTACTCAAAATAAGTACAGTACATAATGACATTTTTTACTTATAGAAAGTCTTAAACTAACGTAACCTAATTTAATCTCAACTTAAGTTAGGTTGACTAATATAATGAAAATAATTATCTGTAATGGCAAATCTTCCCACTTTAAAGTTTACTTGTCATTCAAGAAGTACAATTTAGGTAGACGTAAAACAGATGTTTTTGTTTTAATTTTGATTTTTCTTAATCCTTGTTGCAAGATGAAACACAAATATGATTAATATTTCTGAAAAAACTTATATGTCGTCATTAGAATTTTTTATTCTTACAATCACGTGATTACCTTAATATGACAAACTTGTGAAAGGTTGCTGTCTTAAGATAAGATTTAATAAATTTCATTGATCATTTTAACTCTTTAATATGCATTTAACTGTACTTGAAAATTATTATAATAATAATTAAATATATACATTATAAAAATTCTATTTAATTGTTTATTATAACGTAGTCTTTACTATTGCAAGTTATTAGTGCAACTAAATTATGTTATTCAGAATTATCTTCATTAGCAACAGAAAATAAGTGTTAAACATATATGATGTGGATTTTTCTGCAGATTTTATTCTAAATGTATATAGTAGAAATAGTAATAACTGCATTGAAAAAAACTTGCAAAATAAGTAATTCATTACATTTTTCATGATATTCTACTTTATAGAATGTAATTTTGCAGACTATTTGGGTGGTTTCTAAAACAAACATTTTACAGTGATTTTACAGTGGAACCTCGCTTAATAAGCATAATTCTTTCCAGAATCATACTCCAAATGCGAAAAACACGTGAAGCGAAACAATTTTTCTTATAGAAATTAATGTAAGATACGATAATGGGTTCAACAGTGTTGCCGTTCCTAGTACATTTGTACTTTTCTGGTACATTTTGCCCTTTCCAGTAAATTGAAAGTACATTTACATTTTCAGTACATTTTCAGTACATTATAATATTTCAACTACCATTTACGGTACAAACTAATATTTCACGCCTTAACGAAAAAATAAGAAAAAATTAGTTTAATAAAGTCTCACTAATGTCACTGCTTCCTAATTTAAATTATCCAATCACAACATACAAATGGTATGTGTCTGTCGACGTCAGCAACATAGATAGTTGCACATAGATAGATAGTTGAACCTTGACAAAATTTTTAATGCCACGTGGTCCAAACAATTCAACTCTGTCAAACAAAAATAACGTACAGGTAAGGAAATCAATGATTTTAAACTTTTGTCGTCAATAATATCAAAATATCCGATAAGTCAGAAACAAATTATACAGAAAATAGTTTTGAAATTGTACGTATATAAATATTATAAATACTTTTATATATTTTCTACCACTATAATTTAATTCTTAAATTATGAACTTTAATTTTAGTAATCGTAGTAAAAGAAATAAGGGTTAATGTTACATATGGTTCCAAAATGGCCGCGCTTCCGACTGTTCCAAGGTCTATATAAAAAGATCAGGACACGCGTGCTCTACTTCTTAAGCTGCCATTTTGGGGTCTTTTCAGTTGCATGTTTTAAGCAAACTTGTACGAGCAATCAGTTTTATATGACAATAATTAAACTGAAATTGCATAAATACTGTAATTTCCAGTCAAAAACATAATAATAATTTCGGATGATTATGCAACCCCAATTTTATGTAACGTTTTCATCAAATAGTTTAAAAGAAACAAGCATCCTTATATTTTGTTGTCATGATTGAAATTAATTAAATAGGTACTAAAACTGATGCAATTACGTATATACCACTTCGTAAAGTAATGCAATAACATCAAAATAATTCAAAGTATAATAAAGAATAAAATNAATTATTAAATTAGTTAATCTGTTTTAATTATATAATCAAAATTTGGTATATAAATGATTCTTTAAATTCATTGGAATTCAGCAGAATTAACTTATAATCATTGACAGATTAGTCTATAACATGGGTCACAAACTGGCAGCCTGCAGGCTAGACGAGGCCCATTAAGGTATCCTATCCAGCCCACAGCCTCAAAGATTTCTTTTCTACAAATCAATGTTCCTAACACGTTGAGGAAATTAAAACGTACAATTCAAACTTCTGTTTACTTAAGTCATAAAGGCCTAGCAACAAAAGGGCCTTTAAGACATTAATTAAAAAATTAAAGATGCCAGGACAAATTAATACATTACAAATTTTCCACGGTGTTAAAAAGGATGCTAGAAAATACAAAGACACTTTTGCAATACTTCCATACATTAAATTTGTAAAAGTCCTTCGTTAGAGCTTTTTTTTTAGTTTACAGCATAATAATGAATATGGCCCGCATCCAATATATATCTATTTGAATGGTCCTTTGCTGAGTTTGAGTTTGAGACCCCTGGTCTATAAGCAACTAAATATTTTGGCCTCTTTGTGCTCTCTGAGCGGTAATGGGCTTAAAACCACAAATAAAAAAGAAAAAAAAAAATATTCAGATAATATGTTTGATAAACACTGCAAACGATTAGCTTAATTCTCGGGCTATGTATAGGCTATAATTAAATAATACAAATTAATTAATTTGACTAGAGATAGGCATTTCTGCTTTCATCTCATATTAAATTTAACAATTATAAATAGTAAATTTTTAAATCAGATATTTCTAAAATTTAATTTCGAATTTGTCATTAAATTAAATACGAGATGATAGCATATCAGCATACCTAGAGTCAAATTAATTAATTTATACAATATAATTATATTCTTTTATAGCCCAAGAATTCGGCATATCATTTGACGTGTTTATTATATAATGTGCTATGGTTGTTGAAGATTAAAAGTAATATGTGTGAACACAATTTGGAAAAGTATGTGATCACAAGTGACACTGAGATGCTAGCGGAACGAGTGTTAAACACAAACTGATGGAGCATGCACACAATTTGAAACTTTTTCTTTCCTTGTCACTCGTTATACGAAACACCGCTCGTTAAGCGAGACATTTATTACAGTTTGTTTTGCTCCGTTATATGAAACACTCGTTTAACGAGGTTCCACCGTATTTGAATTAACTAATTATGTTATTCCGTTAAAACAAAAATAGAAAGATTTAGACTACCATTAAGAAAAACAAACCGTTTAAACCTTCCCCTTTCCTCCCACCAATTTTTAATTTTAATATAATTAAACATAAAATGTTTAAATACTATAAACTGAAAACAAACGAAAGAAATACGTTAATTTTGAAGAGAAAGCTTCAAAGTTTAACTTCCATTGTTATGCCTTTCTGCGAAATTTGACCCCGATGAGTAATTGTGTATATAGCTGGATGACATTGAGAACAGCTGGTGTTGAATTTCCCGGGACATTCTCATAGAAGTCTGAAGAAAAAAAAAAGGTTTAAAGTAGGGTGAATAATAGCTGGCCCTATATTGTTAATTATTTTAAAAAATGTACATTTTTATAACGATTTCCAACCCTCCCGATTTAATTAAACGTATAGGGGAGACCGGGGCAACTTCGGCATGCGGGGCAAGTTTGTCAAGCGCTTTTTTTTAAAAACAAATTAAAAGGAGACTTTGGTTATAGGTTAGGCAGTTGAGTTTTATTCCTGGCTTGTTGAGTGTAGTGTTTTTATTGCTCTCCAACAAGCGTAGTTGAATTATCAAGCAAATTTTCATTTTCGTTCAATTCCATATAATATTTTTTTTCCATTTATATTGAATTGGCAGGTTTTGTTATAATTCCATGATAACGAAAGTTACTTTTCCTGTTAGAAGGATGTAACTTCAACTTATTCACGTGGCCAGATCGTGGCTTGGCATTCTGTTCTCAGGGTTGTACTTAATGTTTCGAAATCATGACTAGCGGGGTAAGATCGGCAACATAAAGCCACATTAGAAGCAAAGGATAAAAATCAAACAGATGATAAATGAAAACATGTTTGCATTTGTTATTCATGTATATATGTCTTTGAACTTGCATTTCGTTGTAATAATATTAAATGGGTGTTGGATTTGTATTTCTTTGTTTTAATAGTGAATTCCAACTTATACATTGTTAATAACATAATTTTATATACGTGCCTATCTTGCCCCATTACTGTTGCCCCTATACCAGGGGCAACTTTAATAAAAATAATTAAAATAATTACAACTTTACAAAAAGAGAGAAGTTGCCGATCTTGCCCCTATACCCGGGGCAACTTCGTCAATTTCTCTCTTCTTGTAAAGTTGTAATTATTTTAATTATTTTTATTTCCAAACTGATTTTAACCAGTTCTATAGTAAGAAAACATTCCAATAGACAATATGCAAAGCTCTTTTTTCAGTGTACAGCAGTATTTATTACACAAAATTTAAGTAAAGCTTAACATGACGATCTTGCCCCGGTCTCCCCTATATAACAAAATCTATTAATTAAAAAAATTAAGAAAAACAAGTGGAGGTCATTTTTGATATCAGAAAGTAGCTTTAAATAAATTTAATCGAAGTAAAATCGGTGAATTAAAACTTCAGAATGATGAATAAAATTTAATTTAAAAATCCTATAAAAAACAATTAATGATTAATTATAATTCAAATAATGATTATCTCAATGTTAAATTTACAATCAAGGAATTAAATGAAATTATAAATAAAACTCGCAAAGACATAGCACTAGGAAGTGACCTGATACCAACCAAATTCTTAAAAGCAGTACCAACTCAAGCAAGAGTAAAGTTGTTAAATCTCTTCAATTCTATGTACGAAACAACCACTTATCCTGACTTCTGGAAATCAGTAATACTCAAAATGATATACAAAAAAGCTGATAAACTTTCTCCAAATAATTATAGGCCGATTGCATTAACGTCAACTTTAAGAAAGTGTTTTACATCACTACTAGGTACAAAATTTCAGTACTGGACCAAGATAATGAATCTCGAAGCGAGGTATCAATATGCCTTTTTCAAAAATAAAGGAACAGAATCTGCTATTTTTCTTTTATCATCCATAATACAACTTCAACTGAGTAAAAAACGTAGAAAGATTTATGTGGCTTTTATAGATATTCAAAAAGCCTTTGATTCTGTTTATGTTTCGCTATTAGTGTACAAGTTAAAAATTAAAGGATCAGGAAACCAATTTGCTACTACAATATTTAAGCTATTTTCAACTTATAACGCAACTGTTAAACAGGGAAAATCTGTTTCTCCATCATTAACATCAACACGACGAATACTTCAGGGTGACCCCCTGTCACCTTACTTATTCGACTTTTATTTACTTGAAATCGATAAAATCTTTCAAGATCGTTCATGTGGGATAGAGATTGGTGACAGAGTTTACCACGATGAGTTATTTGCGGATGATCTTGCTGTCTTTGCTCCGACTAAAGTTTCAATACAAAGAAAAATTAATCAGTTAAATTCTTATCTTAAATCAGTTCACTTAACTATAAACTCTGCCAGAACTAAAGTTCTTATATTCCGTCAAAATAGTAGAATCTCCAAAAAAGATACTGTGCAAATCTAGATAATAAACCACTGCACACAGTAAACGAAATTAATTATTTGGGTGTTGTATTTGACTGGAACCATACATTTAAATCACATCTCTCATACTTAGACAACAAGGTAAAATTTGCCATAGATAATCTGTTATATTTAGGCTATATTCTAAATTAAAAATTTCCAACTTAACTATCCATATGAAGCTCTATAATTCAATTATTACTCCAATCATATACTATGTATCTCCGATCTGGGGACTCGACTACCTGTATGAACTAGAATCTTTTCATATTTATTTCCTCCGTAGACTATTTCATATAGAAAGAACTGTTTCAAGCTACGCAATTCGTCAAGAAACCAACCGTATCTGCACATTTCCATTCAATATAAAACGAATCATTAAATTCTATTACCGTTTAAAAATTAAAAGTGACAGTAATATCAGCTTTTTACATAATGAAATAATCAAAAGCAGCAAAAAACCAACGTCAATACAACTTTGGCAAACTAAATTTAATAAAATACTAAATTCTTTTGGTGTATCATAATTGTTATTTAAAGATAGTATCCGGGATTGGAAATTTGGATATACCACGCTAATACATTCAGCCATTTCTCAGTCTGTAAATGCTGATCAAACCAATTTAAATCATAATACTTATCATGCATGGTACTTAAAAATTTTTTAAATCCTATCTGTACAATGATAAAAACCATCTGTATATGATAAAAACCATCAACTTGAACGTGAAAAGTCTAATATCACAATTACGACTAAACAAATACTCGCTGTATATTAATAATATTCATATTAATTTATTAAATAATTACTGCCCATAATGTAAATCAGGAGAAACTTCAGTCGACCATCTACTTCAGAAATGTCAAAGACTTTCAAATATACGCGACTCTCTCAATGTCTCGCGAATGTTACATGATAACACTCACCAAGATTATAGAAATGTGGGTACAATCTATCTATTAAAATGTTGGTACAACTTAATCGGTGCAGATTAAGTGAAATCTGTTCTCTTAGTTTCGAATCTTTTGATCCGATCTTAAAAGTTTAATAGGAGGGCTGTTAAAATTTAAACCGATCAAAACTGTGAAGTCCCGATCTACGTCAGGGGCCTTACACCAGTTTGTCAATCTATCTTCACGCTTACAAACACGTGTGTGGAAGTATGCAGACAAAGATAAGACATTTCTTTACAATAATAACGATAGACGATTTAATAAAGAAAGTAAATAAAAATACAAATCAAGCTTAATACAAAATAAAATTAAACAAATGGTTAAATATATACTTCGAGAGAGATACGGATATTCTTAACCTATACAATGTCGAGAGAGATACGGATATTCTTAACCTATACAATGTCAAGAGAGAGAGCTCACAATTCAATAATAAACATACAACCTGTTTAGTTGTCTTCTTCTTCTTCTATATTTATCGAATATACCTTCAGTTATAAGGTTCTCATTATCCTATTCATGGAGAAGCATTGCTATTCACAATATCGAATATATCTTCTATGTTCTGTTCCAATATGAACTCGTTAGGATACGACTATGGGCGTTGGCCTTATGGAGCTTGTATGGATTTCGTCCTCCTCATCTGGGATCTGTTGACGAACTTCTCGAATTCTGCTAAACTTCGACTATATCTCTTGGTTTACGACCAATCATCATACGGTTCTTAACCCACGTGAACGGATGAAAAATGGGAAGAAATGAGGGGTCGTCGATTCCCATCGTGGCGAGATTTTTAACAGATAAGGGAAAAACAGAGGATGCTTTTACTTCTATCGAAGGAAGTGGCTCTGTTATCTGCTTTCCCACGCTAAAAAGTCGTTATTTTCTCACCAAACGAAAAAATATTTTTCTACCAAAATTTAAACTATATTTTTAAATTATTATTTAGACCCAGGAGCTATTATGATCTCACAGAAATATTCTAAATAATTTGAATAAAAAGATCTCTACAATTTATATAAATACTTCATCAAGGTGACAGAAATGTTAGAAAATTAAATCAGCAGAGTTAACTTATAATACTGTTGTAAAAATTGACTATTGTTGTTTGAATATAATGTTATGATCATCTAAATATTCTTATTGATTAATAATTATGTTAATAATAAACTAATGTGAATTCTATTGTATAAAAAAACTTCTGAATGTTACAATATTATATAATGTTACTATCAAAGATAGTTTATAAATTAAATTTGTACAACACGGGCAACAGCCATAATCCCTTTTTGCTAATAAAGATACTTTTGAAAATTTTATATCAATATAAAAGACCTACAGTGCTATAAATTTAGTAATAAAATCACGTACCTGCAACGATTTCCTGTGGTATTAGGCACGTTAAACGAACAGTCACAGCAAAGTTTCTACATGCCTATATTTTAATGTCGTAAAAATTTATAGAATTCTATAAAAATGTTTCTCAATGTTCATTGTAAACACATCACAACTCTTTAATTCTAAGTTTTTAACTAATCAAGTATAAGTAATGTATAGTCCATTAACGTGTCTATCTCATTAACTTGAACAATGAGACAAATACAGTTAACCGAATTTTTCATTGTCTTAGACAAATTAGAAATAATCAACGTAATAAACGAAGCATAATAAAATACTGTTGGTTTCATGATACACGAAACAAACTTTAAAAATTTGTTAAGAACCTGATGATTTCAGACAAATATTTACAGATATATTTTAAATTTTCATTTGTTTTTTGTTAACTTTACTTTTAAAACTTACAAGAAAATAATATTTTAATTAATTTTAATTTAAATTTTCGCCAGTGCTGTGGCTCAATCTTTGGCTATGTCTTGGGCTACTCAAATATTTTACGTTTTTGATACTAAATTAACTTCTGAAGTATAATTTGTTTATTGTTTTTATATTTTTCAATATATTTATTTTCTTCGTACAAAATAAAAAAATAATTTATAACGATACAATAGTCTTCGTTAGGCTTAAGATCGACGATCATTCAACGGGAAGCGACACACAATGAAGAAAAATGTCAGGATGGGATAAATTAATATATATTTTCGTACACAATCGGTTATCCGAAACATCGATCTTCCGAACAACCCAGTCCCCAATTGATTCGGATAATCGACGCTCTACTGTATATATAATCGAGACAGGTTAATAATAATAACAATATTAATAAGCGCAGAGCCTAAAAGGTTAGGACTTGAAAGTTGAAATTTGGTACACAGTTAGGGTACGTCACGAGAACGCACACAAAAAAAGGATTTTTCGAAGCTACCCCCGAAATAAGAGAAACTGGATTAAGGCTTCAACAATGGAAGTGTCAACAATGGAAGTGTTAAAATGGAAGTGTTAAGTAACAACGGAAGTGTTAAGAGAAAGCTACGTGCAAGATTTTCAGGCGCAGATGCGGTTTTCTGCGTTTTTGCAAGAAATCGAACATAATTTTAGACCCATGTAAAAATTTTCTAATTAGTCTGGAAACAGAGGGACTTAATTCTTGCATTCCGTGAAAACGTGTAAGATTGGCTGTAATGTAATAATCTTAATTAATTTTCGCTATCGTTATTTTTTGTTTGAGCAACGCCAGGTTTATCTTCCAGTTTTTAATGTCTTGATAACGAATTTGCAAATGAATTTTGTATATAAAAGACTGGATTCAGTTGTTACCCATATTAATACTAGCAGGTGGGCCCGGCGTTGCTCGGGCAAAAGTAACGATAACTAAGATAAAGATTATTATGTTACAGTCAACCTTACCCGTTTTCACAGAATGCAAGAATTGGGTCTTCTTGTTTCCAGATTAATTGGAGAATTTTTAGATGGTTCTAAAAATATGTTCGATTTCCCGCAAAAATGAAAAAAACTGCATCTGCGCCTGTAAATCTTGCACGTCGCTTTCTCTTAACAATTTCATTGTTACGTAACACTTCCATTGTTACTTAACACTTCCATTGTTGATCGAAGTGTTAAACTTTAATCCTGTCCCTCTCCACCTAGGGGAGGAATTTCGAAAAATCCCATCTTAGTGTGCGTTTTCATGACGTACTCTGTGTACCAAATTTCAACTTTCAACTCCTAACCGTTTGGGCTCTGCGCTTATTATTATTATTATCAACCTGTCCTAATTATATATTAGATAAGGAAAAAATGAATGTAGCAAGAAATTATAGATTATCTACGAGGAAAACTTGCAGTGCAAGTTTCGTGAATAATTTAAACAAAAAAACAAAAACACAAAACTCAAATTGTGCAATTGATTAATACTGAGCCATAGAAATATATTTGTGGATAACTTTAATCAGTTATTTCGGTGAATTTTTAGTGTTCTGCCATTTCGTAATTAAAAATTGAACTGAGTTGAAATAAATATATATATTTCATATTGGATAAAATAAAAGTAAAAAAATTAAATTGCTAATTGCCAAAAAATGAAAAAATCGAAATAGATTTTATTACTTTACAATCAAGGATAGCTACATTATTAATATTCTCTATGCGTTTCTTCGATTGTATTCAAATTTTGCATTTGATATATTATTTATAATAAATCAAATGCAATTCTAAATTTGAATAACTATATTCTGTGTAGAAGTTGCAGCAAAAGAAAATAAGAGATAAACAATATATTTTTCCTCGTTTCTTTTCTGTGAAATACAAGCGAAGAAACGCATAAAGAATATTAATAATGTAGCTATCCTTGATTTTAATGTAGTAAAATGCTAAAAGATTTGGAGATAATTTCTATACGTATGAGTGTTTGTGTGTATGTTTTTTGGTTTTGTTTATCCTCGTAAAGCTTAATAAATCCTGTGCTTTTTGTAGAAAATTATCGAAAATTGGTAGGGAAGTTAATTTGTTAAAGGGATAAAAATAGTTAAATTTATGAAAAGTCGAAGAAGTGAAAAAATACAAGAGGTGGTGTGTATTACCAGCAGGTACGAACTTAACGACGATTTTTCTTTTTATTTGCCTTTAGAATTTTTTACATAATTCGATTCTTTCAAGAAATTAAGCTTTATTCATTTCATAATAGTTAAAAATATAAAGTTATTTAATACAATGTGATAACAGATAGAGACACCAATATAATAAGCAACAGGTTAGTGGATTTTTTTGAACATGATAATATTTTTATTCGTAAAAAATGTAACATTAGATTTGTTCTCGATTTTTTTCAAAAAACCTAGTATCGTTTCGATTATTTATCTAAAAATAGAGCACCACATTTCTGATAAACCGATAATAAGATATGATTAAGAAAACTTTTCATGTATAATATTTTATGAATAAATTGCTGGAAATGATATTCGAGTGCATACTTCTTATTAAATTTTATTTTATTTAAAATATAGCTTTTTAACAAGTATTATATTATTTCGCGACAGAACAAGTTTAATTTTCGTGTAAATTACGTCATAATTTAACATCCAAGACATAAAAATAGGTCTGATAATATGTACTGTACACCTGTCTATCAATATGTAAGAAACGGAAAACACCAATGCGATAAAAAAAACATTTTTAAATTTTTGGAAAATCGCAGACTTGCCATCATAGGATGTATCCCTGTTGAGAAATTCGAGTCTCATCCTAGTTAAGAAGGTTTGAGACAGAGCAAAGTGTAAACGATATATAAATTTAAAAACAATTTAGAAGGTTTATAATAAAAATTGTGCTNAACCCTCTGTAGAGAGGATGCCACTGGATAGATAGATAAATAATAAAATATTAAGTATATGATTAACTATGATTTTTCGAATAGAAATCTTGTATGAATATTCTAAATTGTTAATTAATTAATATTATTTACAGGAGATATCGAATATTCTTCAACAGAAGAAGAAACCTCAACTGATGTGCCAACAATGGCATATTTCAGAGACAAGTTGGGAAAAATTCTATCTATGAATGTAATGAAGTTAACGGTTATCATCGTTTACTTTCTGAATTTATCATTTGGAATATGGGGAGCTTTAACTATAAAACACGGTATAGATTTTACTAAGTTATATCCACATAAATCAATGATAACACAGGGTATTAAAATATATTATAATAGTTTTGGCCGTTATACGTTTCCTTACCATATAGTAATTAATAGAACACTTGATTATTCAGATTTAAATGTACAAAAATCCGTAGACGAACTACTCAACAAATTCGAAAGTCTTCCATACATTGCAGATTCTCGATTTACAGTATCGTGGTTGAGATATTATAAAGAATTCCAAAATCACCCGTTAGCAAAGTATTCATTACGAGGATACAACATGTCGGTTAAACAAGATTTCTTGGATGGACTTCGCAATGTTTTCCTGAAATTTAAATCAGCAGAACAATTCACAGACGATATCGCTTTCAATTCTGATGGATCCGATATTTTAAGTAGCAGATTTCATATCTTTGTGAATGATACGTTAAGTTCAGCAGCTGAAATGGAAATGTTAAAAACTCTGTGGAAAATTGCTGACGAATTCGAATTTCCTGTTCTTGTTCATGCACTAGTCGCACCTCAGTACGAACAAGGAATTATAATTGGACGTACAATTCAGGATTTATTTTGGATCACTTCACTTTTGGTCATGATTCTTTTTATAGTTTTCATACCAAACATCGTCGTTGCAGTTCTCGTTGCAATATCGGTAACATCCACAATAGTAGAAACTTTAGGATACATGTCTCTCTGGGGTATAAACATGGACATTTTATCTATGATGAGTCTGATATTATGTGTCGGATTCTGCGTCAATTATCCGGCTCACATATCTTACGCATATATTTGTTCTTTGTATCAAACCCCAAATGAAAAAATGAAAGACAGTTTGTATCGTATCGGCTATCCAATATGTCAAGGATCTCTGTCAACCATTTTAGGAATTTTATTTGTATACAGAGATATGTACGCTTTAATTATATTAGTGAAAATTGTATTTCTTATTGCATTAGAAACTGCATTTCATGCATTGATTTTTGTTCCTGTTGTTCTTTCTTTAATTTCTTCAATTTTCTTTAAAGCTAATATAGAAANAAATCGGATGAGTAGTTTCGGAGATTACCTGCTGCATACCAACTAACATACATACAAACATTACCTCTTTATAATATTAGTATAGATTATCGTTCGAAATTAAAAATGAATTTTCACAACTAAATGGTAGTTTCAGCTTACAAAACACGTAATACTAAATTTAAAAAATTACTTATTTAAGTTAATTAGTAACTGAATATATCTGAAGAAGCTGATAAACGACAATCGGAATACAGTATATATATTATAGATAAACTGTACAATAATTATTAAAAAATATTTATTATTATTTTAATCGCTGATCAGCCAGCAGCGTACAAAATTATAAATAATAAGAGAAAGTACTGTACAAAAACGACAATAGAAATTCTACATTACACTCAAGGATTGCTGCATTATTAATATTCGTTATGCGTTTCTACAGTTCTATTTCACGTGAAAAATACGAGGAAAAATATATTCTCTGTCTTTCGTCTTTTCCTGCTTCAACTTTGGTTACCCCAAATATAATTATTCTATTGTAAATTTTATTTAATTTATTATTTAGTGTCAATTAACGATTTAATTTTTCTTACTACTTTTTTATCCAATATGAAAAGTAAATATTTATTTGTAATCGGTTGAAATTTTAAATAGTAAATTGCAGAACACCAAAAATTCATCGAAATAATTCATTTACAAATATATTTTCATGGCTCAGTGATAATTAATTCTAGAATTTACTTTAAAGATTCCTTTTTTTGCTATATTGTTCATGAAACTTGTACTGCAAGTATTTTCCTCGTAGAGACTTTATAATTTCCTGCAACATTCATTTCCTTTTCATATTAACAAGTCTAACGTCTGAATTTAATCTTCGAGTTACAAAATTCTCTTGCAAATTCGTTATTAAAATATTAATGATTATAACACTGTTGATAAATACAATTAGCTCCGGATCGTACAACTGAACGCCGCATAAGATATTTCGAATAATGTACATAAACACCGAATATAAGGTGAGTAATTATTTAATTTGTCGTAGTTACATCGTCATGAATATGTATTTTAATGATAAGTTAAATGTAATTAATTTGTAAAGACTTTTAAACTATCAAATAAAGTAATTAACATTTTTATTTGCTGGTATATTTTATAAGTAAAATTAAGAAAAGGCTAAGCAAACATTCAAATTTATCTGTAAAAATTCGTTCGAAATCATTAGGTTCTTATCAAATTTGAAAAGTTTTTTTCGTGTGTAGCAAAACCAACAGTACTATATTATACTTCCTTTGTTACGTTGATTTTTATTAATTTATCTTTAATGTTGAGAAATTCAATTAATCGTATTAAACCAGTATTAAAGGACTATACTTGAATAGTTAAAAACTTTTAATTAAAAAGTTATGATATGTTTACAATAAACACTGAGAAATATTTTAATAGATTGCTACAAATTTTGTAAGAGATTATAATATCGGAGTATAAAAACTCGTCTCTGATTGATTATTTAACGTACCTAACGTTTTTTTGAAATACCACAGGAGATCGTTGCATGTACGTGATTTTATTGTTAACGTAGATAAGATTCAGTGGAAAGTCGTGTAATTAACGACAGACTGGCTTTACTGAAAGTAAAAGTTTATGATTTCCTGTAAAACTTTATTGTTCACTAAATAACCTGATGAAACTTCAGAAAAAAGTTAATATAAAAATATTTAATGTTAATTTTTGTAATATGCCGAATTTTCTTACCTTCCAAAAATTTATTTGTAGATATTAGACAGAGTTCTTTGTTAATTCTTTTTTTAAATTTTTATTGTTCGTTATTTGTATAAACGTCACACTTTAAAACATTCCTTATCTACAAGACAGTAGTTAATTATAATTTTCTGCAATTATAAATGCCAATTTAAAAACCATTTTTTTTTTTATTAGAGACTTCAGCTCGTTCTCCATATATTTACATTAATGGAACTATGTTCCTCTCGCTTCTCAGTAAACGTATTATTAAATATTCCATTGTTTAATTTGACTTTCTGCTCCTTGCATGTATTATGGGTTTATTTTACGCACTATGCTTTTACATATTAGAAATTATTCATCTGCGTGGCTTATACATTTCTTTTCTGAAGTTTTAGGCCCTATATCGCGCAGAAAGCACAAAATAGACAGGCTTGTACTATACTAGTAAACAACAGTTTTATTTGCAAATTTCTAGTTTTATTTTTGCTTATTTACTTGTTTGCTGTTTTAAAATGTTTTTACTGTATTTTTTTCTCGAGAAACTTAACGGGTAACTCAAAAGTTATTTTAAAATATTAACTGAAACGAAGCTTAACTGCCCAAAAGCAAAAGCTTCCACTGAAAGTGTCCAAAATTCATTACAAAGGCAGTTTGCTTATTGTCTTCAGAATGAAAAGGTACATGCTAATAGACTGACAAAATGTATACAGTACATAATATTTTCGCATACATAAGTCTATTTAACAACTCATCTATCCTAGGAATAGGTACATTGTTAATTTTATTCATGTTGTTTAACTTCGTGTAATTTATACATAGTCTAGTTTCTCCCTCTTTTTTTTAGCTAATGTGACTGGGACAGCGTACGGAAACGACGATGGTTTAATTATTCCCGATTGTATCAATAATTTCGTCTGTCTATCAATCTCTTCTTTATTGAAATAAAATTCTCTATAAAGTTTGAGAATGATAGGCCTTTTGTCTTTGCATAATATTCCAGAAGAATCTATTTTCAGAGCTGGCACTGAACTTTTCAGTAGAAAAAAACTTATTTATACCCTTAAATAAGACTTTATATGCTTTGATACTTATCTGAATTCATTCTTTGAGTTATAAATGCTAAATCTGTGGTTCCATTGAATCCAAACCGCACCCCGCACTATTATTCATCCCCCACCCATTTGGCGTTTTGAAAATATTTGTTTTTCGGTTTTTAAATCGTACCAATAATACATTCAACCGTCTGGACTATCTAAAATGAATTTTTTTCATCAGTGAACACAATTTTTTCTTCATTAAAGCACAAAAGTTACAGACTTGATTGGGCACAACAACACATGACATGGTCCAAAGATTAGATTGAAAAAACTTCAATCCATTCTTTGGACCATGTCATGTGTTTTCGTACCCAATCAAGTCTGCAACTTTTGTGCTTTAATGAAAGTGGTGGAATTATAGCTTTTTTTCTGAATTTTAATGTTGGAGATTTATTTAAAACTCTCCACGCTGTTGTGCTGCTACAAGTTAAATCTAATTCTTGTTTTATTTTTCTTACTGATGTTTGTTTTGTGAAGCAAACCTTGATGATTTGTCTTCAATCTCGAGGTAAAAGCTTGGGTTTTGGACCTGTCTTGAATTTTAGTACATCCTAGCCACGTCTTTTTGATAAATATTCACCAACAGTTGATATTGGATGATATATATATGCTGCAATTTCTCTTATTGACTTGCCTTGGGATTTATAGGCATCAACTGCCCTTTTTTCATAATCAGATAAATTCTTTGTTCTACCCATTTTAAAACGTTGAACAACATAAAGAATTTTCATTACAATAAGATATGTAAGCTGATTTGCATATTACTATGCTTGAAACTAAACAATATTCTTTTATTTAAGTCATGAAATGAGTGCTTGTCTGGATAAATATGTAACAGTTTTTTTTTTGTGCAAAATTTTAAAATAAATACGAAATTTGCACTTTAATCAATTATTAAATTAAATTTATCTTAATGATAAAAATATCTAAAAAAAAGTTTTTATCGCATATAATTTCAGAAATGTCTTTCATCTGTTTTCACTTTGTATGACTTCAGGATTAGCAACTTCACTGGAGACGATGATTTTATTTAAAGACTTTCTTTTAAGAAAACGCGAAAAGATACAATGGGACAACAAATGAAGTACACCTTTACAGTTATGTCATATAAAAAATTTTTTAACTGAACTTCTATAATTATCTGAATGATGTTTTATTTTTACTTTTTATAGGAAAAATAAAAAAAAATAATAAAAATTAAAACATGAAAATCGACTTTGTGAAGAAACGATTATCCATCGTTTTTCGTAAATTAGGAAGATTAGTTGGACTTCATCCGTACTACTTTATCATTTTTCCTATTTTAATATCAGCGACATTTTCAGCATTCATAGTCAATATAAACACTATCTCAAACACAAGCGAACTGGCATTTGCAGATTCAGGAAAAGTCTATAATACTAAGAAGTTCATTGACGAAAACTTTCCTTTTAATACATCGAAATTCCTTGATCCAACAAGTTTTACAGACGTACCAAAATGTGTGTTTGTGATATTTACAAAGAAAGGTGGTGGAGATATGCTCGAAAAAGATGTGCTACTGGAAATAAGTTTGGCAGATCAGTTTATTAAGAATATAACAATTAACGATAAAGGAAAAAAAATTCGATATTCAGATATTTGTGCACGTGTAGGAGAAAAATGTTTTGAAAATCCGATTATAGAAATATTGCCCGAAATTGACAATATAGTGCAGCGAAAGAAGAAATTAAAGTATCCGTTCGAGATAGATCCGCTGACATACTCTTATCAAATTAATTCTCTCAACTTTGGGGGTGTAATCGAAGACGAGAACGATGTGATTCAAACAGTTAATGCCATTAGAATAATCTATTTGACAGACGAGAGCGACAAGAAAATACACAATGTGATAGAAAGATGGCGAACAGAAGTTTATAATCGAATAAGAAATTATCAATTTAAACATATTCTTTGTTTCATTGATTACTACTGGTCAATGGAACAACGAAATGTGCAATTAGTGGAAAATATAAAACCGATGATCGGTGCACAAGTTGCATTTATTTCTGTTTTTACTATTGTCACGTGTATGAGCAACAATTGGGCAAAAAGCAAGCCTTTTCTTGGTGTTGCAAGTGTCGTATCGGCTGGTCTGGCCGTGGTCACCTCTTTCGGATTCATGTCAGTTGTCGGTGTTCAAAATAGTATTTGGAACATCACCATTCCGTTCTTAGTTCTCGGTAAGTGATTACCTACACTTTTATTAATTTATTTGTCTCTTTTAGATTATGAATTCTTCAATTAATAAAAGTTTTTTGATGCAGTGACAGAGATCGACGATGCCTTCGTATTGATGGCGTGTTGGAGAATTTCAAACTCCCAGCATAAAGTACACAAACGTATGGAAGAAACATTGGGGGAAGCAGGAATTTCTATAACGTTAACATCGTTGACTAATCTGTTTTCTTATTGCATTGGAATGACGGCATCTTTTCCTCTTATAAGAATGTTTTGTTATTATTCGGCAACCAGCGTAGTGTTTACATTTTTGTATCAAATAACATTTTATGCAGGTTGCATGGCATTATCAGGATACAAAGAAGAAAATCAACAACAAACATTTCGTCTTAATTTCAGTGAGATCATTTACCTTTTTTTTAGTTTGGATATATATATATATATAAAGTTTGCCATAATTTCTATACTATATGATATTGCACATAGAAGTATTAACATACTGTTGGCATAGCCTGAGAGTAATTGTATAGTATATTGATTATATGATGAACTATTTCGTTTAAGTGTACTGTTAATCTGAAATTATTTGCAGAACCTTAATTTTTATTGCTCAATTACTATCAAGTAATTAATTGCAGCTGCATTTTTTTGTCACAACTATGTATTATTTGACATTTAATGTGATTAATTTAACGTTTAAAACATTATAAGAATTTACATTTGTTGTTTTTAGTTACTTTTATATAAATTTAAAATTAAAAAATATATACAGTATACTAATAAACTGGTAGCCTGCAATATTTTTGCATATGTAGTATTAAAAATAAATTAGTACTTACAACTTATTTTATTTTTAGTAACGTGAAAGTTTCCTATAGAGGGAGTGCTAGTGACGTCACAAGACTCCGCTTACGAAACACGCGCCATATTGGTTGCTGTTAATTTGGTTGTCGACCTCGATATTGTCATTTAACTCATATTTTTTCAATTTTAATTTATTATGGTTTATTGCGTAGTATTTGGTTGCGATTACAACCGCGGAAAGCATAAAGATCGGTGATTTTTCGAGTTCCTACTGTAATTAACCATCAAGGTAAAAACACCGAAAATATTTGTCGGCAAAGGCGAACGGAATGGCTTGCCAGAATTAACAGGCAAAACTTTACCGATTCCTCTGTGACGGATAATAAACATCAAATAGAGTTGTAAGTAGGTTCTTATGGAATGAATTGACATGGTCTGTAAAAGAATTGAAGTAACTTGGCATCACTGACAAAATTGCAGCAGTTGGATTATGAACAGAAATTTTTTTAAAAAACTGCTCAAACTCTCTCTTACTAGGTTTGTTTATACAAGTATTCCAAGTTTTATCACTTGACAAATAAGGTTTCTGTATATTTTCTTTTTCAAGGCATTGCCGTTTGCTTGCAGTTGCAGCTGACATAAAGTTTATGTTTCGTAGTGGTTACAAACCAGTCTTTTACATGTGGCACAATCCAATTATTTGGTCGGTCAGTACATCTCTGGGAACTCCTTATTTCAATTCCTTCTGCAATGGCAAAAATAATAGCACCAACACGAAAACAGAAGGAAGATTGTCCAGCCATNACATTATGCACGTATCTAACCGTTCCAACCTTGTTTTTAATAATCTGCTCCGAGTTGCCAGGAACAGATGGGGTCTTGATCATGTAGCTGTCAATGCCATCTATGACTGCGTGTTTTTGCCCACTATTTGTTATGCTTCTGCTGTATGGGGAGAGGCTGCCTTCCATTCCCATAATCATCGGCGTCTCAGAACAGCACAACGTCTGGCGCTCCTGCGTCTGACTAGAAGTTATTCCACCGTGTCTAACGCTGCTCTTCCTGTGCTTGCCGGGAAGCTCCCCATCCTGCAGCAGATCCAGTACTGTACAGGCAGATTTCTTCTTTCCCGTGGTAAATGTATTACCATCTCGGGCAACGTCTATGATGCATCCTGTTACGAAATAAGTAGACCTTTTGCAGACCTCCCGCATCCTGCACTCAGAAGAGGTCTTGGGGCTCATGACTGTGCTACCAGCATCGAAGTTTTTACCGATGGCTCCAAGACTGCGCAAGGCACCGCAAGTGCTTTTGTTGTTTATGTCGATAATGAGGAATTTCATCACGACAGCTTTCCCCTGCACCCGGAGTGCTCAGTGTTTCAGGCAGAAATGTTTGCCGTCTTTAAAGCAATAGAATTCTGTAATAAAAATTTCAGCAACTACAATATTACTATTTTCACTGACAGCCAGGCCACGGTCCAAGTCTTGACTAACAAAGATACCACTCATCCCCTTGCTAGGGACACTTTGTTCTCTGCAGATCAGTCCAGTAATAATTATCATATCAAATGGATTAAGGGGCACTGCGGCACTCCAGGTAACGAACGTGCAGACTTCCTCGCACGTGTGGCTACTTCCTTCAGGGACATCAACCCAGTGTACAGCCATTTACCGGTCTCCAGGTTAAAACAGCTCCTTTGGCAGCATACAATTGTAGTGTGGCAACAAGAATGGGAGCGTATCCCAGAGCAGCACATTTCCCGGCAGTTCTTCCCAGACGTAGCAAGACGCCTCAGCTTGAAATGGGTCCACCCTCAACACCAGATGTCACAGCTGCTCTCAGAACATGGTAAATTCAATGTATACTTACATCGGTTTCTACACAGCGACACTGACTGCTGTCCAAACTGCGATGTGCGTGATGGAGTAAGGCATTATCTTTTGTCTTGCCCACTGCTGGAAGACATAAGGAACGAGCTCAAACTTTACGTGGAAGAAGATAATCTCAATTGGCCGTGTAAGCTGGAAGTTTTAGTGTCGAGTAAAAAGTACTTTTCCCTTTTTCAAAGGATGGTCAAGCTTTACTTTAACAGAACATTAATACATTGATAAACGTTTTTCCTCACTTTTATTTACCGCATGACTCCTGACATTAGGATTTTATATCTACGTGTATTTTGATTTCTTTTCTTTTACGCTCACTGTCGGTTTTACTGCTCGGCATGTCACCTCTATGTACACACTGTATATATTCATCCCGACTGTGCCTAGCGGTGTCGGGCATAATAAAGTTGATTTTGTCTGTCTGTCTGTCTGTCTATCTGTCAACAAATTCGAAAGTCTTTCGTATATCGCCGATTCCAGATTTACATTATCGTGGTTAAAATATTACAAAGAATTCCAAAATCACCCGCTAGCAAAATATTCATTACGAGGATATAACATGTCGGTTAAACAAGATTTTCTGGATGGACTTCGCGATGTTTTCTTGAAGTTTAAATCAGCGGAACAATTCTCCGACGATATTGCATTCAATTTTGATGGATCCGATATTATAAGTAGCAGATTCCATATTTTTGTAAATGATACGTTAAGTCCAGCAGCTGAAATGGAAATGTTAAAAACTCTGTGGAAAATTGCTGACGAATTCGAATTTCCTGTTATTGTTCATGCAGCTGTCACACCTCTGTACGAACAAGGGATAATAATTGGACGTACAATTAACGATTTATTTTGGATCACTTCACTTTTGGTTATGATTCTTTTCGTAGTTATCATACCGAACATTGTCGTTGCAGTTCTCGTTGCAATATCGGTAACATCCACCATTGTAGAAACTTTAGGATACATGTCTCTGTGGGGTATAAACATGGACATTTTATCTATGATTAGTCTGATATTATGTGTCGGATTCTGCGTAAATTATCCGGCTCACATATCTTACGCATATATTTGTTCTCCGTATCAAACCCCCAATGAAAGAATGAAAGACAGTCTGTATCGTATCGGCTATCCAATATGTCAAGGATCTCTGTCAACCATTTTAGGGATTTTATTTGTGTACAGAGATATGTACGCTTTCATTATATTTGTGAAAATAGTATTTCTTATCGCAATAGAAACTGCATTTCATGCATTGATTTTTGTTCCTGTTGTTCTTTCTTTAATCTCTTCAATCTTCTTTAAAGCTAATAACGAAATATAGAGCCAGAAGTAAAGAAAAATGTTTCCGGAGAATTTACTATTGTGATTGGAAAATAAACTTACAATTTTAAAACTTGTCAACATACCTTATTTTTATTTAATTTGATGTTATATTTAGATCAGTGGTTAGTTCTAGAAATCAGTCACGATATAGTGTGTCTTTTTCTTAATTATTTTAAATCGAGACTTTTCGAAATTATTACGTTTTATGATGTTATTATATACAAATGAATGTTAATACTCTTTTATTTTTTGTAATTGCGTTATTATAAATTATAAATCCAGTTGAAATGTATATCTAGATAAAATATTGAATTTTGCTTTGACTTTAAACATTTTTGGACTTCTCTAGAATAAAAAGTTTAAAGTTATACTTTGTGTTCATCTGTTGTATTAAAATATTTTTACATTAATAAACTGATTGTATTTTAGTAACGTTTGAGTTATTTTATTATATTAAGAAAGTAGCAGGTGAGTTGGTTTGCATTCAACTAACACTTTTTAGCAGAAGCAAACTTCAAATTGTTTTCCTGCAGTTTTACTGATGTTGTGATACCTGAAAAGTAATTTTGTTTTTATATTAGTAATATCATTTTTGTTTTCTCGCATTGTTAAATACAAGAAAAAATAAACATAAAAGTATGACATGCGAGTAGAAAATAATATTTAAGATATGTACTATTTTTTGTTTATGAAACTTTCATATACTTGGATAAATGAAAACTTCCGGGTTTGGTTTCCATTTGTGTAAATTTTTTTGTGCGAAGTTAACAAAATCGTGCAACTTCGCACCAATAAATAAATAAATAAAGTAATTATATGACATTCGGAGGGAGTAATTTCATAATTAAATAATTAAGTTATATTTTAATACGATGAGAAAAAGAGCAAGCCAAAAATCGAATAAAAAAAAATAACAAAGTGGATAAAATGTACACATATCTTATTTTTCCTGAACTCTTAACAGTAAAACCGATAAAATATCTTTTCGATTTAACAATTATTACTAAGGTTACAATACAAACCCTGACCTAAGTCACTACCCACCATTAATTTTGTTTGTTTGACAGCTTTTATTAATTGTATGAGGTAAAATAAGTAATTATACCGGATAGAAAAAAGTAATAAATTTGCCGAAACGTTCGATTTGTAACAGTTTACATAAACAACACCCGGACGCAAATCGAATTTAAACCACATTGCATCAGAACCCCTCCCCGATATTTCTTCGGGGCGATTGTCATAAGGAAGCTTCCAGGCTATTAACTCTGTTTGGACCTTTGCTCCACTGTTTTCTAGGAGCTCTCGAGACTTGATAGCCGCATTTTAAAAGAATACAAGGCCAGCCGTCCATACATATATCGCCGAATTCGCCTTCATTCAGATGCTTATACCCCGTTCGCACCGAGCATTTAGATTTAGATTCTGACTAAGGTCGGAGAGCGTTCCGTGGTGCGAACGCTCTCGACCGTTTCAATCTCGACTGAAACGAGGTTTAATCGCGATCGACTGAAGAGAGAGTTCTGGAAAGTAGATACAGTCATAAGAGAGATCCCACAATCCCACGCGCGCGAGAAAATACAAGATGGCTGCGGAACACGTGTTGAGTTATCGACAGACAAATAAAAAAGACATCTGGAGAGACGACGATATCTGTCTATTATTAGATATATAGCAAGAAAAAGTATTTATTTCTAACCAAAACTTCAATTTTGTTTATTGGTGTTTGTGATTTACTGCGTAGTTACGTCAGTTTTATGATCGCGTATAATAGCCAGGTTCTTCTCGAGCGGACTGCCTGTGCGAACAGCACGACGTTCGACTAGCAACAGTCACAATCCAGATTGTAGGTAAATCGCGATCGAAGTGAGTCGTGGATTGTGTGCGAACGTATTATTAGGCTTAGATCACTGATCGTTCAGCCAACGTCACATAGAAAAATCTAGGAGCTTGGAATTTTTAAGAACATTTCTAAACTCTTTCTCTCTCGGTTCATTACTTTAAGTAGTATAACGCTTAACTGCCCCTATTTGTTAAACGCTTTTTGTTTTTATTAAATTTGCTGTTGTATTTTAAACCTGTCTGCCTTATCGACTTATCCATACCTTCCTCCGACTCAATTGTTTAACTAGCTCTCCTACTCACATCAGCGAGAATTATCGTGAGTTAGAACCTGCTTAATTATCTTAACCGGTGTCTGCTCCTGACCAGAAACCGCCATCGTAGGATTTGCGTGTGTTCTATTAAACTCCTAAGCCATTCTGAGACAACGATAATGCGTTTTAATGTCGTTCGATTTGGTGTTCTATTCATTCTTTGTAACACATTTTGAGAGTTAATTGAGATCCCAGTTTTGTGCCATTTATTTTCATTTCATATTTTTTGCCTTTTTTTTCGAAATAAGACATTAACGAAGGGTAGTTCACTTGTGTAGAATGAATAATGTCTAAAATATTAGATTACTTTTCAAAGAACAGTCAACCCCTATAACACGGTAGATACTTTCCGTTCTTTATGAAATTGATGTTTTAAGAGTCCTTGAATACATGAGCCAATCACAGCCCTGCACGTACGCAGTTTACGGACTACGTCTGTTTGAAACGTTTTCTTTTATGAAGTTTACCGATTCTTGAGTAATTCGACTCAACATTTCCAAAATACGTATAAATTTTTGGGGATAATCCATATAAACTGTGCTATAAACAAAAAAAATGTAGGATTACTTACAGAGTGTGCACCGTTCGACAACGCTATTGCTTAAGCTTGTTTTCGTCGTGGAGCGGTGCACCAAATGGCGCTCGCGTGTTTCTTAATAAATTATTTTTCTGTGAAAACTTTGCTGAATTTTGGAGACATCATAAATATAAATATAATTTTTATGGACGTTAAATAAAAAATTGTTTTTAGTAGTTCTGCTGCTCCTTTAAACTCAACGATTTGTACTATATCCGCCATTGGTCTAGATTCGACCAATCCTGACGCGACACGAGTCGGCAATGACGTTTTATTGAATTATACAAGATTTTTTAGCGTGTTTGTACGAATACTGTCGCATTTTTTTGCCGTCATATATCAATAAGAATCCGAACTATATGAACCAGTTTTACAGAGAGGTCTACTGTATTTTGGGCGAGTAAAATCAAATTTTAGAAATCTGAGAGTAGAGTTAAACGTTTTGGTATTCAGACACATGGAGTTGTTGTCGTTTCTCGATCAAACCAATGAATGTATGCGACATGTATTTTCACTAAAACAAAAAATGCCAATTTACCTGACTTGTTTCTGTATGTGTGAAATCACGTTCGTAAAAATAAAATCGAATAAAGAAGTTGGTTTTCTTTGCCTTTTTGTAGTTGCTTCTTGAGTAGGTTTGGTTTCCTGCGCACACTCTCGCTTCACTGCTAAAGTCGGTTAGGACATTTACTTTAGAAATTTCAAATAACTAGTTTTAAATAAATAAAGTAATTGAATTTTTTTTCTTTTTCTTGTATACTTACTTTCAGTTTTCATTTCTGGAAAGTTTGAAGAGATAGTGAAATTTTCATCGTCACCATTTTCAAAAGTACACGAAAAATTACAAGTAAGTATTTTCATAAAATTGTTTCAAGTAGATTAGAAATTCGTTAATCTGAGGCCTGATTATGTAATATGTACCCTAATATTGCGCTCACACAGAATCAGCCTATAATCCCGAATCGTATTCACAATAATTTCGCAAACACGTATTATTTAATTCTCAATGAGTTAGCTATTGGAAAAAGGGTATTGAGATTGAGAAATGTCTGATTTTATAATTTGTTATTGCAAAATCAAGTCTCGTTACACGTTTTATGAACCTGTTTTTGTCTAATAATTTCGCATAGCTGTGATTCTGTAAGTGCCTGATAAATAAACGTTTATGACATTTAAGTATAAGTATGTGTGAGGACCCAAACGGGGTCCGAAAGCAGGCCATTAACGACTTTTTAAAAGAGTCAATTTTCGTAGTGCGAAAGAGCGAACTTAAAGATCGGATTTAAACAATGAACCTTTTGTCTTGTTAAAATATTTTAAACAATAGATAGAGTAAAGTCGAGGAAAACAAGAATGGAGAAGAGTCGTGTTCCGACGCGACGTTGAACTCTCCCGCGCCCTTCCTGGAGTTTCGAATTGTCACCATGTGACGAGGAGAGACCAATGGAGAGGCGACCGCGGTGGAAAAATTGATAAAACCGCGTTTTCGGGAACTTTACNTCCAGTCTTCGAGTTACAAAATTCTCTTGCAAATTTGTTATTAAAATATTAAAAATTATAACACTGTTGATAAATACAATTAGCTCCGGATCGTACAACTGAACGTGGCATAAGATATTTCGAATAATATACATAAACACCGAATATAAGGTGAGTAATTATTTAATTTGTCGTAGTTACATCGTCATGAATATGCATTTTAATGATAAGTTAAATGTAATTAATTTGTAAAGACTTTTAAACTATCAAATAAAGTAATTAAAATTTTATTTCCTTGTGTATTTTATAAGTAAAATTAAGTAAAGACTAATTAAACTTTCAAATATATCTGTAAAAATTCGTTCGAAATCATTAGGTTCTTATCAAATTTGAAAAGTGTTTTTCGTGTGTTGTAAAACACACGAATTTCGTGTGTTGTTTTCCGTGTGTTATTTTAAAATATTAAATGAAGCGAAGCTTAACTGCCCAAAAGCAAAAGCTTCCACTGAAAGTGTCCAAAATTCATTACAAAGGCAAAAGTTAGCTTATTGTCTTCAGAATGAAGAGATACATGCCAATAGGCTGACAAAATGTATACAGTACATAATATTTTCGCACATACAATTCTATTTAACAGCTCACCTATTCTAGGAGTAGGTTCATTGTTAATTTTATTCATGTTGTTTAACTTCCTACATAGTCTAGTTTTTCCCACATTTTTTTTAGCTAATGTGACTGGGACAGCGTACAGGGACGACGATGGTTTAATTATTCCGGATTGTAGTAATAGTTTCACCTGTCTATCAATTTCTTCTTTATTTAGGTAAAATTCTCTATAAGGTTTGAGAATGATAGGCCTTTTGTCTTTGCGTAATATTCTAGAAGAATCTATTTTCAGGGCCTGCACTGAGAACTTATCAGCAGAAAAAAACTTCCTTATATAATTAAATAATGCTCTTTAGCTTTTGCTTCTCTCCATTCTTCAGTTTATAGTTAACAACGTCCGTAATGTTAAAGATATTTATCAGAAATTCCTTTACAAAAGTAGAGTTATCCCAAACCCTACAATTTTCTGTTGCAATTGGAGTCAAAGAGGTGGAAAAACATAGATAGATGCATGAGGAGTCTTTCTCTGATCTATCTTATAACAGCTATAGGAACTACTTGAGGAACTAGAGTGATTTGATGTTAATTGAAAAATAATAGAATTTAGTTTTAAAATTGTCTAGTTTTGGAACATCTGATTAACCCTAGAATATATGAAAAAACTGAATTTTAATGTCTGAGTAAGATAAAATTAAATAAGGGATATACCTGAATACTATATATAAAGTAATGGTTTTTGTCAGGCTTTCAATCTTAATTAAGAAGGATTGATAATTTATCCTGCTAGTGGTATATCCTGCAGTTGTAGTAATACTCTTTATATCAGATTTGTATTAAAAATGCTTAAATAAAGAATCTGATAGTCCTTAGGTTATAAGGCTGATGGAATTTTCTGTATCAATGAGGGCAGGCATCGTTTCTTTCTTTAATTAAAAAGTTAGTAGTAGTCAGGATGGTGAAGTTGGTTCAGACTTGTTTGATTCAGATACCATGTGGACGTCCCTGTGAATAGGAGCTGAATATCTTCAGGGGACAGTCTTTTCTTTAGTACTGAGCAGGTAATCCATGTTGAAGGCAGAAACGGCAAAGCGATGGCAGTCTGCTCATGCGATGTACCAAATTTTTGTACTGTGGTTGACCATCTGTAGAATCCATAATAGAGTCATTTTCTTTCTGTGCGGCCTGGTTCTTGTAAAAGTATTGAGATCCTCTGAAATTTTCTTTATTTGGTTTAGTTGCTGGTAGATTTTTTGGGGGGGTTGTGAAGCTATTCGACATTAGTGGCTAGCAATGCAGCTATGATATATCTTTTGATTACTGCATTTATGCTTGCAGTGAGACTCATAATGGTCTGATACATGTTTAACTTTGCTGTTAATATCAAAATGTTTTATCTCTATAGTAAGTCAAAACATCTTAATATTGCAGGTGTTGTCGGTTTATAAACGCGGTTAAGTAATTTCTTTTGCAGAAAATATTCGAGTAGTTTTTGTTTAATTAATTTTGTTCCAATCTGTTTCCTCTACTGAATTCTTACAATAATATTCGAATGTTTTATGCGTTGAGAATTCTAGTATATAAAAGTGAAGCTCATCCTCATCAGTCCTTTTTCCTTTGTCCTTTGGTTTTCGAACAGGCTCATCCATGAAGTTAGGCTTGGATTTTTACGTGAGTTGAACGGTATAAAATTCATTTAAAAATGAAAGGTAATAGCAACTGTTTTGAAGGTAGATTTTTCTGTTGATTTGTTCATTACTGAATGAAGTTATCCTGTCGACTCTTTTAAATTCTCGTATTGTGTGCACTCATAGTCGAGTTTAAGAAGAGTAATGCCAATGAAAATTAGGGAGAATAAACACGTCCGTTCACTTCCGGTTCTTTATTCGAACTTTCTCTTTAGTGTTTTTAGTTGTTGCTAATCTTATTTCAAAAAATCGGGATCACCAAAGTAAATTACAGAAATATATATACAAAATTTACAAAAATTTAAAATCTATTATATATTATTGTAAACTCTTTCTCTTAGCATTTTATTTAAGTGGAATATTATTGTATTCCTTGTTGTCCTAGTTTATATTAAATTTAATTTTGGAGTTTGTTAAAGAACCTGGTTTGAATTATTTGCCTCTTTTCGGGTTACTCTGTCGCTTGACTATAATTTTCTTCTACCACTCAGATCTTGTTGTACAAACCTAATCTTTGCGCGAGTTATGATGAGTTAAAATATTTACAAAAAAGTTTTTATCGGATATAATTTCAGAAATGTTTTTCATCTGTTTTCTCTTTGTATAACTTCAGGATTAACAATTCACTGGCGACGATGACTTTATTTAGAAACTTTTTTAAGGAAATATACAATAGGACAACAGATGAAGGACACTTTTACAGTTATGTCCGATGAAAAAACATTTTTTCTGTGAATTTTTAAAACAACTGAATGATGTTTTATTTTCATTTTTTGTAGACAAAATAATATCATTCTATAAATTAAAATTAAAATATGAAAACCGACTGTGTGAAGAAACGATTATCCATCGTTTTTCGAAAATTAGGAAGATTAATCGGACTTCATCCTTACTACTTTATCATTTTTCCTATTTTGATATCAGCGACATTTTCAGCATTCATCTTCAATATAAACACTATCTCAAACACAAGCGAACTGGCATTTGCAGATTCAGGAAAAGTCTATAATACTAAGAAGTTCATCGACGAAACGTTTCCTTTCAATACATCAAAATTCCTTGATCCGACAAGTTTTACAGACGTACCAAAATGTGTGTTTGTTACATTTACAAAGAAAGATGGTGGAGACATGCTAGAAAAAGATGTGCTACTAGATATAAGTCTGGCGGATCAATTTATTAAGAATATAACAATTAATGATAAAGGAAGAAAAATTCGATATTCAGATATTTGTGGACGTGTAGGCGAAAAATGTTTTGAAAATCCGATTATCGAAATATTGCCCGAAATTGATAATATAGTGCAGAGAAAAAAGAAATTGAAGTAGCCGTTCGAAGTAGATCCGCTGACATACTCTTATCAAATTAATTCTTTCAACTTTGGGGGTGTAATCGAAGATGAGAACAATGTGATTCAAACAGTAAATGCCATTAGAATAAGCTATTTCACAGACGAAAGCGACAAGAAAAAACACAGTGTGATAGAAAGATGGCGAACTGAAGTTTATAATCGAATAAGAAATCATCAATTTAAACACGTTCTTTGTTTCATTGATTACTACTGGTCAATGGAACAACGAAATGTGCAATTAGCGGAAAATATCAAACCGATGATCGGTGCAGTAGTTGCATTTATTTCTGTTTTTACTATTGTCACGTGTATGAGCAACAATTGGGCAAAAAGCAAACCTTTTCTTGGTGTTGCAAGTGTCATTTCAGCTGGTCTGGCCGTGGTCACCTCTTTTGGATTCATGTCGGTTGTCGGTGTGCAGAATAGTATTTGGAACATTACCATTCCATTTTTAGTTCTCGGTAAGTTATTACTTACATTTTTATTGTCTGTTTTAGATTATGAATTGTTCAATTAATAAAAGTTTTTTGATGCAGTGACAGAGATCGATGATGCCTTCGTATTATGGGCATGTTGGAGAATATCAAACCCCAAGCATAAAGTACACAAACGCATGGAAGAAACATTGAGTGAAGCAGGAATTTCTATAACGTTAACATCGTTGACTAATCTGTTTTCTTATTGCATTGGAATGATGGCATCTTTCCCTCTTATAAGAATGTTTTGTTATTATTCGGCAACCAGCGTAGTGTTCACATTTTTGTATCAAATAACATTTTTTGCAGGTTGCATGGCATTATCAGGATACAAAGAAGAAAAACAGCAGCAAGCATTTCGTCTTAATTTCAGTGAGACCATTTAACTTTTTCAATTTGGATATAGATATATATAGGGTTCGTCATAATTTTTATGCCATATAAAATTGTACAGTACATAGAAGTATCAACACACTGTTGGTATAGCCTGAGATGTAATTAGTTGTGTATTGATTATATGAAGTATATTGTATATATTTTATAGTATATTGAATTCACACAGCAGAAAAATCGTACATGTCAGGTTCTTTACAGTATTTAGAACACAGTAGGTGCCGATAATTTAAAATAATTTAATATATTATTTAAGCATGACTTATTGTAAAGACGCTTTATTTCAAAACTAGCAGACCCCCGCCACGCGTTTTTGTGGCTCAAAATGTATCTATTATAAATGTATAACACTTCCATCGTGGGGGGAAAATTTTTCGAAAAATTTGTTCTTAGTGTACATTCTTTTGACGTACCCTATTAATACGCAATCAAAAACGCAAAATACCGCATCTAAAATAGTATAAATAGAAGCAGAGTTTTTTACGGTAAGCCTTAATCCTAACCATCTTATTTCAGTGGGGGGAATTTCTACACGTATATTATATAAAAACACGTGCGTATTCGAATGCAGCGTTGTGTCAAAATGTCAAAGAAATCGGTAGGAACAAACAAACATTACATTTTTATTTATATAGATAGATAGAAGATGTTCCGCTTTAGTTCATTTTCACAGAAAAGCATAATGCCTCGCAGAAAAGCAAACTTAGGGCACCGTACTCGTAGCGCCATCTGTTGGACATAAAAGCCTTAACCTAAATTATATTTTTTAATTTATATCAATGTTTAACAAAGTAATATACAACCTATGTCCACCCTGAGGTTCCATTCTAAATATTAGTGAAAGAATTTTTGAAATTGGATGAGTAATTTCGGAGATTACCTGCTGGAAACAAACTTACATACTTACAAACTTTACCTATTTATAATATTAGTATAGATTAGTTTCAATTATTATTTTAGAGTTAAGATTTGAATCTATGTATTATATGTTGTTGCAGTGGTTTTTGATGTAGCTTACAATTCAGGCTATCTTTTATTTTTAGGAACTTGTAGCATAAAATTTTCATGCCAACATTAAACGCAGAAGCACCTGTTACGTACGATTCTGAATCTGATCATTCATTTTTAAATTTTTTTTCTTTTTGCTCATGTTTTTTTCTTACTTTCCTCACATTCCCCTTTTTTGTTGTTACTATATTTTAACAAAAAACGACAGCCTTCCATTAAAATAAAATGAAAGGTATAGTAAAAAATATTATAAATAAAAAATGATTATTTTAAATTCTCATACTTTTTATGTGATTTTATAAAATGTATAAACACTTTCATTTCGATATTTTAATCGTGCCTCTTTTTTCCATTTATTTTGCATATAATTAATATTATATTAAATAATTAAAAAATTAAGTAGGCCTATATGATTAACTATGATTTTTCGAATAGAAATCTTGTATGAATATTCTAAATTGTTAATTAATTAATATTATTTACAGGAGATATCGAATATTCTTCAACAGAAGAAGAAACCTCAACTGATGTGCCAACAATGGCATATTTCAGAGACAAGTTGGGAAAAATTCTATCTATGAATGTAATGAAGTTAACGGTTATCATCGTTTACTTTCTGAATTTATCATTTGGAATATGGGGAGCTTTAACTATAAAACACGGTATAGATTTTACTAAGTTATATCCACATAAATCAATGATAACACAGGGTATTAAAATATATTATAATAGTTTTGGCCGTTATACGTTTCCTTACCATATAGTAATTAATAGAACACTTGATTATTCAGATTTAAATGTACAAAAATCCGTAGACGAACTACTCAACAAATTCGAAAGTCTTCCATACATTGCAGATTCTCGATTTACAGTATCGTGGTTGAGATATTATAAAGAATTCCAAAATCACCCGTTAGCAAAGTATTCATTACGAGGATACAACATGTCGGTTAAACAAGATTTCTTGGATGGACTTCGCAATGTTTTCCTGAAATTTAAATCAGCAGAACAATTCACAGACGATATCGCTTTCAATTCTGATGGATCCGATATTTTAAGTAGCAGATTTCATATCTTTGTGAATGATACGTTAAGTTCAGCAGCTGAAATGGAAATGTTAAAAACTCTGTGGAAAATTGCTGACGAATTCGAATTTCCTGTTCTTGTTCATGCACTAGTCGCACCTCAGTACGAACAAGGAATTATAATTGGACGTACAATTCAGGATTTAATTTGGATCACTTCACTTTTGGTCATGATTCTTTTTATAGTTTTCATACCAAACATCGTCGTTGCAGTTCTCGTTGCAATATCGGTAACATCCACCATTGTAGAAAC
>NW_019385788.1:103418-121210 GCF_000671375.1 Centruroides sculpturatus
CTTGTTAAAAGATTTTAAACAATAGATAGAGTAAAGTCGAGGAAAACGAGGTTGGAGAGGAGTCGTGTTCCGACGCGACGTTGAACTCTCCCGCGCCCTTCCTGGAGTTTCGAATTGTCACCATGTGACGAGGAGAGACCAATGGAGAGGCGACCGCGGTGGAAAAATTGATAAAACCGCGTTTTCGGGAACTTTACGGGGTCTTGGGTTTTGGTGCGTAGCGCTACCCTGCTGGGATTTGGTGCTCACGACAGAGACACAACGAAGGCTCTTTCGACGCCCTAGGAGCTGGTTTCGACAACCCGTTCTGTCCAGAATCGCCGAGGTTCAACTCGTTAACCGAGGACATCGCGACAAGTGCTGGTGCGTGCTCCGGGGACATCGTTCTCTGCGTCCGACGTGCGAAACACCCAAGGAGCGACCGAACTGTCGAACTTTTCCGGGTTGTTTGGGGAACGGTTTTAGTAACCCATCGTGGGATAGGCGTTCGCCTGACTTCTTGAATTGTTGTAAGAACAATTTATGTATATTATTAAACGGTTTTATATGGTAAACCTGTCTCGGTGAGTCATTCCGCGTCCACACGACAGAATTAACCGCTCGGCTGTCGAAAACACCTCACCCCTAATCGGCTAGCCTCACATATGCATTCTATGCTCATATTTTGCTGCAAATATTTTTGGTGTGTTCTAGGCGGTAATGTCATCAGCCTGCCATTTTTTTGAAGCAAAAATCTGGTAAAGCTTTAAGTGTAAGTCCAGGATTGTTTTCTTATGATATATTTGTTTATTTAGCTTTGGACTGAACTTTTACCATTTGACATTTTACAATAAAGAACCCATGTTAAGAATGGGGAAAGCTACCATGTTAGTCACAACGTGAAAAAGAACAACAACAATATTAGTAATAATAATACAGAAATGGAGACATAAATAAGACAGTAATTTTGATAAAATAAAATTTTTACAGTAGAAAATGTAGTAGAAAATTTATTTGCAAAACGTTTATCATTATTTTTGCTATTTTATATAAAATCGTTCAAGTTTTCATAATTTCAGAGTTGTTTAATTTTGTGAAGAGATTTTCAAAAGGTCCAATTGATATTTCTATTAGTGTATTTTACTTTGTAAAGAAGAACTACGTTGTTAAATTAAGTTTCTCTGTTTTACTAGGCGAAAAACATATGCAAAATACAAGACATAAATTATTCTACTGTAAATAATAAAAGATGTACTGAATATTAGCCTAGAAATGTCTATACAATAGTTACTCTCTGTTTCTCAACCGCTAACGAATTGTCTCCCCTTCAATAAAACACTTACGTAGTATCACCCTTTTCACTTCAAATACAATTTTGTTGGGTTTATTAGTTTAATATCTTACAAAGTATATAATTATCAAATAAATATTTATTTACTCAGAATACGTATTAGATTTTGACATAATTAACAAAATTAAATATACGCATTATTTGCTGTTAATACCCTCTGCAAGCTTCGAAATTCCGATGAAAAGGGCGCAAATTCGTATTGCATTTAATACACTAGTCACTAAAAAATGTTATTTGTTTAATTATTGTACGATATAACAAATCAAATATTCAATTATTCTTTATATAATGTTTACTATATCGCAGAGAAAATTGTTTTTCGCCTTCAATATGAAAAAACGCACATATGGGGTCGATATAGCCCCAATGAGAAACACTGTCTTAGACTAATCTAACCTAATGAAATCTAAACTTAGATTAGGTAAAGTTAATGTACACTTATATTTATTTATATTTATATGTACTATTTTATATGTAATAGCAAATCTTACCCATTCGAAGTCTACACTTCATTTAATAAGTATGATTTAGGTAGACATAAAACAGATTTTACTTTTGTTTTAATTTTGATTCTTCTTAATCTTTGTTGACAGATGAATCATATATATAATTGGTATTTCTAAAACAACTTATATAACGTCATTATACATTCTATTCATACTGTCACGTATTACTACCTGGAGACAGTGTTGCCGTTCCTAGTACATTTGTACTTTTCTGGTACATTTTGCTCTTTCCAGTAAATTGAAAGTACATTTACATTTTTAGTACATTTTCAGTACATTATAATATTTCAAGTACCATTTACGGTACAAAATAATATTTCACGCCTTAACGAAAAAATGAGATAAATTAGTTTAATAAAGTCTCACTAGTGTCACTGCTTGCTAATTTAAATTATCCAATCACAACATACAAATTGTGTGTGTCCGTCGACGTCAGCAACATAGATAGTTGCAAGTGTAAACGGTCTTGACTCAGTGGTCTTCTTTCATACGTTCAGTTGTCTGCACATTCTCATCAGGACCTTGACAAAATTTTTCAATCCACGTGGTACAAACAATTCAACTCCGTCAAACAAAAATAATGGACAGGTAAGGAAATCAATGATTTTAAGCTTTTGTCGTCAATAATATCAAAATATCCGTTAAGTCAGAAATATATTATTACAGAAAATAGTTTTGAAATTGTACGAGTATAAATATTATAAATACATTTATATTATTTTCTACCGCTATAATTTAATTCTTAAATTATGAACTTTAATTTTAGTAATCGTAGTAAAAGAAATAAGGGTTAATGTTACGTATGGTTCCAAAATGGTCGCGCTTCCGACTGTTCCAAGGTATATATAAGAAGATCGGGACACGCGTGATCTACTTTTTGAGCTGCCATTTTGGGGGTTTTTTGAGTTGCATGTTTTAAGCAAACTTGTACGAGCAGTCAGTTTTATATGAAATGAATTAAACTAAAATTGCATAGATCCTGTAATTTCCAGTCAAAAATAAAATAATAATCTCGGATGATTATGCAACCCCAATTTTATGTAACGTTTTCATCAAATATTTTAAAAGAAACAAGTATTTTGCTGTCATGATTGAAATTAATTAAATAGGTACTAAAACTGATGCAATTACGTATATACCACTTCGTAAAGTGATGCAATAACATAAAAAAATTTAAAGTATAATAAAAAATAAAATAATATAACATAACAAATTTATACTTATTCTTTTAAAGCACGATTGGTTATGTAATGCTCATTTTATAATAAATAATAGATGTTTAGATATATTTTTAATTTTAAATAGCTTTCAAAAAATTCCAAAAATAAGATTTAAAATTAAATTATTTGACAATAAACTATGTATATATATATATATAAATTTCGTGCCTATATATATATATAGGCACGTAAACAAAGTATTCATAGAACTAGTACATTTTGAAGGAAAATAGTATATTTTTTGAAGGCGCTTCAGTACGTTTTGAAATTTCATTGCGGCAACACTGCCTGGAGACAATAGAAAAAACAATTGGAAAAACAGGAAAGGGAAACCAAGCCAATTAAAGAAAAAAAACTATAAATGAAAAAATGTATAGAACTCGATGTTCAAGGATACAGGGTTAGTCGTCGTCATCGTGGTTATCAACTTAAACGTTTTTCTCTAAGTCAGTCATCCTTGTGTTTTTCTAAATGCAGTCGCCTTTTAGAAACGTACCTGCAACAGACGCTGCTACTCTGGGGCTGCCCTATGAACAAGCTATGCTGATCCAACTCGAGCAAGAATAAAGAAGCGTTTGACTTTATCCCGAAAAACTTACTTTTATCTTTAAGCGCAACATAAATGGTTTTGTTAAAGCGCTTGTATTTTCTATCTCCTATACCACTATTTACATACGCGAATGCCCCTTTGTTATCCTGACAAAGGATTAACGATCCACTGAATGTCGCTTATCCACAAATTTTAGAAATTTTGGACAAAATTTATTAGAGTTATTAAGGTTCAAAGAAACTGAAGAGAAACGTGTCCACCCAACACACAAACATCCATACATACAAAAAAACCCACATCGTTTTTTGCATTTTACAACATTTCAAATTTCAAAAATATAAAACATCGGAGAAAGTCATGCTTTGACCTACCGCCATACACTTCCTATGTTATATATAACATAACCAATAAAGTAAAATAAACAGTATAATTTTCTATATTTTATAATTATAACGATAGTGAGAAAACATTAAAAACAAGCAAAAATTCCACTTAAACAACTAACTTAACTTAAATTACTGGTTCACTCATGTTTACATGTTTCAAAAAAGTAAATTAACTAATAGATTTATAGAGTACAATAATAATAGAATAGAGTTGCAGTATTTTTTTCAAAAAGTCTGAAATCAAAGGAATTTCATTCGTATCTAAAGTGATTACATACATACATACAAATGAAAAACAACTGAAAATTTTCATATAAGTGTAAGTAATTAAAAATGTGTACATGTACAAAGAGTTCTGCACGTATTTGTGTACAAAAATCATTTGCTATACATGGGGTAGGTGAAAAATAACAGAGAAATAACAAGACTAAATTGATATTTTATGGCTACAGTTAGAAAACTATCGTGCTTTAGCTGTTCAAATAGAAAAGAGTAACACAGTTGCGTACCACTATATTAAGTAGGTGACAAACACAACTCGAAAAATATTGGTGAAAGACTTTCCAAGTTTAATGCAAAAGATAAGGGCGAATATTCAAGGCTTGCAAGCAACAGTGTGACTGACATCAGCATTATACGTTGTGAATCAGTTAGAGTAAAAGTTTAACCTTATTCTGTTCACAGAGTGATAAAATTATCAGGACGATTTGAAACTAATTAAAAACAAAACCTACCTTAACTAAAGAACATAAAACTACAAGATTTTCCTTTGCATAACATCACGTCTTAAGATACAGAATTACAACAGGTTATTATTTCAAATGAAAAAAGTTCAACCTGTATCACCCAGATGGTTTGAACTATAATTTTTATTATTTGCACAAAGAAGAGAAGATGTTATCTTTACGACAAATGGGTGGTGGTTTCGTTATGGTGTGGGGCGCCATTCCTTGCAAGGAAAGTAACCTATTATATTTATAAATAGAGGAATTAATTCAATATGAAGAACTGATTGAAATTACTTTACTTTTATATGTACGAAAATTAGCAGGCAGAAAGTTATATTTTATGCAAGACAATACACCTGTCCATTCATGTTGAACTACAAAATATTGGCTTCAGCAAAAGCAAGTCCATGTGTTGAATCCTTCGCCAAAATCTCCAGGTCTGGACCTAATTTAAAAAATCTGGGGTATGCTATGAAGAACTGTATATGCTGATGACAAACGATAAGGTTTAGTAAAAGACTTAGAACCTGCACTGGAGAAAGCATGGCATGTTAAACAAACTTCCATACTCGAAACATTTATTATGAGTATGCCAGACTGAATTTTTAAGTTACTGAAAAAAGTGGAGAATCCATAAAATTTTGGATTTATTATTTGCAGTAATTTGTAGGTGTATTTAAAGTTTTATAAACATATAACACTCTTTTTTCTATTTTTTAGAACAAATATTTCTATACTATTCGTTTGGCATTGTATAAACCTATTAATTTTCTTTTTTCAAGCTTATAAACAGGACTGAACCAATATTTTAAATTAAGAAATGATTACACTAAATAATATTTTTATTTATTTATTATTATTTAATATTTTAAATAATTTTTCGGTTTTCTGAGGACAATCTTCATTGCTATAATTTTTGAAAAAGTATTTTGTTAATATTAAATTATTGTTAAATAAGCAAAGTTCAAACAACACTGCACATTAAATATGCTGTCTGTAAATGATTCGTTTTTCACTGCACTGTGGAGCAAAATTCGCATCGATTTTACGTACGAATGTTGACAAGATTTACACTTTAGCTTTTTTAAATGCTTCTTATCGCTGCGTAATAATAAATTTTAAATATAATCAAACGCCTCTGTTATTAGTTTCTAGATATTAATAATTTTGTAAAATTTTTTTAGAACTAAAATTAATTTATACGTTCTAAAATATTGTTTCATTGTTTCATTTCTATCACATAGAAATAAAACTATACTCGAAGATTAAACTGATAATACTACCGACATTATGAAATGATACTCGATTATATTACTCTTCTTTGTATTTCGATAATGCTACGCATCCTGCATAGAATGTAATGTAATAGCGGAACGTAATGGTGGCCGAGCAGTAACAGAAGAGCTTTATAAGTGGAAACGACGCCTTCATGCAGATAGAATACGAGAACAGATTAGTAAACGACATTAATGCAATAGATACTCCTGCTTCACAATACGTTTCTTCTATACGTTTGTAAACTTGTGCTTCGGATTAAACATCTTGCAACTCACTATTAGTACGAAAACATCATTCATTTCGGTTATTGCATCGAATTAAGTTAATTAGTAAAATTAATCACAAATTAAATTTCAATAAACACAACCGACCAAGAACTAAAAATAGAATGGTAACGTTCAAAATAGTTATTTCAATACCGACTATCAACATTAACTATGAAGCCTTATACATATCTATTAGTGACATTAAAACATGACATTAAATCTATATGCTGGTAAACGGGTATCTTAAAATATAGATTTGTAAAGCTTAATAATATTGCTTGAAACAATATTTAAATCAGTATTGTTTCTAGCAATAAATCTTATTTATTACTAAAATATGAAACGAAATTTATGACCTTTATTGAATAAAAATTACTAAAAGTTAAAATAATTTTTAACTACTCAATATAAGTAATTTGCTTTACTTTCTTTCAAAAGAAAATAAAAAGTAAAATATTTTAAGAATCTCTAATGAAAAATCACAAATAGATTTCAAATTTCAAATGATCGAAATTCAATCTACTACTACACGATTCTTTTATTTCACTGTATAGGCCTAATAACAAAGGAAATTGTAAAAATTGTTTATCTACAGAAACCATAAAATGTTCTAAAATAATAGCATAGTTACTTTTAAATTGCATTAAAATACGATTTCGTGCGAGTACAAAAACTGATTGTAAAGATAATTTTGTTTAATGATAAGCTTTAGTGCGTGACAAAGACAGTCAATATCTTTTATACGAAAGAAAATTCATAATTTTTAATATTATAATTCTTAAAATAAGAAGAATTATCTAAAATAACTGTGTTTTCGCTAGATTAAATAAAACGTAATTATTATAATAACTATCTTTCCAAACTAAAGAATAGTAAAAGTTTTCTACATTAATTTCATTTATAATTATTCACAGTCACGATATCCTATGAGAACTATTCTAAAAGTATGTAAAATACCAATAAACACGTATTAACTTCTATTATTCAACTTACGAATATGAAATTAAGATGAAATTAATATATATTACTAAGATATCTGAAAAAGTATGGAATAGCATATGCGATAATATCGATATTTTCTTTCGGAAGAAACTCTTACAAATTTTACAACGGTAAATGTTTTAAAAGCTTTTCTTTCACGCAAAAATTGATCATGCTCGAAGGGTAATTTCATATATTTTATGAGGAAAAAAACAGAAGTAAGATTTTTGCGTTGTGATACGTCAAATACTTTATGAATTGTTTTCAAAATAACTGCTTACCTTCATACACAAGTAGCACATACAACGTTCATTACTTTTCTCATTTCTTATTTTTTGTGAATGCAAACAATAGAATATATTACATTTTTTTGTTCTTAATGTTGGAATGCCGTGAATTATATCGTGCTTTTTACCAATTTGAGTAATTTTTCACTTTGTAGGCTGTTATACTGTATATAACAGAGGGAAAGTGTGGAGATCATTAGGAAAAAGACAAGTTTTTTATATTTTTCGATTTTGAAAACATTGAAATATCGTGAAATGAGAAACATTTCGTGGTTTTTTCGTATATTTGAGTGTTTGTGTGTGTGTGTGGGTGGCACAATTTTGTTCATAATGTTTCAATCTTAATAACTCTTACGCATTTTGTCAAAAATTTCTGAGATTTTGTAGGAGGATTTGGGAATTAGGAATACTGATGCCGTTAAATTTTTGTGGTTATAGGTCAAGAGAGTAAGAAAATAAGGGATCTTCTGTCGTATCTCTAGTAGGGTCGGATTTAATTATGATTTTATTCATTATTAGCATTTACATTATTTTTCTAAAATTCATCACTACTTTCGACAATAAGTTTATCGTCATTTTGAATTTATGAAAAGTTTTAATAATATATATCGTAAAAGATGACGCCATCAACTGTTGCCGGAAAAATTAAGCAACTTCTTGTTGGATATTTTACAGTTGTTCTGTGCTAGCATAATCTCTTCAAACAGCTTTGTAACATTGATAAACTTTCTGTTTAATTGTAAGTTGCTCAATTATAAACATATTTTTATAGTACAACATTTCTTTGTGAATTTTTTTTTAATATTTCCTAATTAATCTAGCTTTATGAGCAAACAAAAACAAAATCAAACCGTATATATTATTACAGAAAATACGTTATTATTTATTCTATTAAATAATAATTATAAACAGTAGCAATAATTCACATATAACGGACATATACATTAACAGCCGTGTTTATATTAACATATTATTTTGTGATTCCTTAAATGTATATTTATTTCAAAATGCATTCATAAAAGTATCGTTTTTATGAGTAGATTTTCTATCGCGAAACATTTAAAAGCAATCTAAACTCCAGGTTATAAACACAATAATTGACATAAAAAAAGACAAAAAAAATATTACAGTATACCCTATACGTTTACCAATAAATTGTATTTGAATTACGGTTACTAGAGATACATGTACACATAAAATAATAGCCTGTTATTATCAATTCTCCAATAAGAAAACTGGTTATGTAAGTGTCATTTTTCTGTGTACTTGACTAGAATTTTGAGGTTCAATTTGTCATTTAAAGAAAAATGCGACACATTAGTTCTTTTAAAAAACAAATATCAATACATTTAATTGTTCTTTAAAATAATTTACTTTTTTGTGAGAAATAACATCCTTTCTACGTATAAAAAATAATTTAAAATTATATTACATTTCCATAACGACAATATGTAAACAATGTTGGATATTTATAACATTTATATAACGAAAATAGGAAAATCATTGGTCATTCAGAGTAAACTCGGTGAAAAATGAAAGAGACTTTGATCTTTGTCTTACTTTTTGGGATTTTCAAATACGTTTATTTGAATGAAGGTAAAAATTATAAATTTTGATTTATTTAATACAAATTACTCTCGATTGAATATTATTGTATTTAATGCTATAATGATATGTATTACGTGTTCCTGTTTTACTTTGTTACTTTAAATTTGCAATTGAAAATTAACAGATATTTACTAATTTATTAGAAAGGTTGCGGCCGACGTTTTCAACGCAAAAACGTGTACGTCGGAACTTTTAGCGCCGCTTTCCTATAAGCCTAGAAGTTTGACAATGGTGTTTGGGACGTCGAGCATTATTCCACTGACTATCGAAACACCACTGACAAACTTCTAGGCTTATAGGAAAGCGGCGCTGAACGTCTGATGTACACGTTTTCGCGTTGAAAACGTCAGCCGCAATCTCTCTATTAATTTATTTACTAATTACCGTGATTAAGAATTTACGAAACTTTTAACTGTAGGTTGAGGTTACCTCTTGCTTACAGTATTATCGTTAAATCTTTTATTAATATATTAAATTTATAGCGCGTCTTGATTTTTCTCGAAAACTTCATTATATTCACATTCATTATATAATAAAATTAAAATTTAATTTACAATAGAGTCTTTATTCGATGGTTTTCAAAACAAGACATGTCTTTTAAATCAAATATGAAGAATTTAGTACAGCTGCAACACAGTGTACTTATTGAGGAGAATATGCAGTAGCGTAGCGTGGGTGTCAGCCGCCCGGGGAATAGGAAAATTTTGCTGCTCCCTTATTTAGGTATCTCAATTTAAAACATCAAAATTCAGTTTTGTCACAAAATAAATAATGAAAAATTGCGTACTCCGATCGGTCCGAATCGTATGTCCGACAAAAATATGAAATAAAATAGTTCAAATTTTTAAAAAATATTATTATTATTTACTGTGAAATTTTGCCTCCCCCTAAAAGTGCTGCCCGAGGCGGGTCACCCCTGCCGTTCCCACTACGCTGCGCCATTGAAAATATACAGTAGAGCGTCGTTTATTCGAATCACTTGGGACTACGGATGGTCGGATAACTTTTTTCGGATAACCGATTATGTACGTAAAAATATATATCCCGTGTCGAAATTTTTCTCCGTTGCGTGTCGCTTTGCATTGAATTTTTCGTCAATGTTAAGCCAAACGTAAACTTTTTAAAATAATAATCGTGGCTATTGTATCGTTAAAAATTATTTCTTTGCTTTTTACCAACAAAATAAACATATTAAAAAATATAATAACCAAAAATATATATTTACTTTAGAAGTTGATCTAGTATCAAAAACGTACGATTCAACACGAAAAACACCTCACAAAAATGCCAGTGCTGGAGTATTCAGAACTTCTTAATATTTAAAAATAGACACATACCAACCAAAAACATATTGGAGTAACTTAAGATATAGCCAATGATTGCAGCACCACAGCACTAGCGAAAATTTAAATTTGCCAACTAGAATTCTTTCGGATAAACGACGCTCTACTGTATATAGTTTTTCAATACAGTTTTATGTTTTTTCAATGTATGTTATATTTACAGCTATACGAAATCTTTCTTATGAATGGAAATTAGCTGCGATGAAGATAAAACATACCATAACAATTTTATAATTTACTTATATATATATATATATAATTTTAAAAANGAAATCCCGGGATTAGAAATAAGGACCGGGATCGAATTCCCTAAATGTGACACACACATATTCTATTGCGCACAATTGTTTTAATTTACTTTTTTTTGTAATGTTGACAACAATACCTTTAGACAAATTTTACTCAAACACTAATGTTTTCTTATACAGTAACCTTCACATAATATTATGAAATATTTTTAAATATAAATGTTTTGAAACTGATGACTTAATTGAAAGTGTATTTCACCGGCGTCCATTAATCAATTCCAAAAGTTTATAACAAATTGTTTAAATCGAATCATCTAGTTTTAAATATTAAGAAGTTCTGAATACTCCAGTTTAATTAAAGTATTTTTTAGAAAATTTATGTTAGTAAAATATCTCGATTTACGATAAATTTAGTTGTAACTTTTCAACTCATCTTTAACAAAAATATAATTATTTGCATACAATTAGTTATTCCATAGCTAAGCCAGTAGATGATTATTTTGGAAGATTAACCGAAAATGGAACATGGACAGAAATGTTTGGAAAAATTACAAGACAGGTAAGTGATTTAATTATTTAACAGATGCATTGATATATTACATTATGGTTTTCTTTTTTATGTTAACTTTCTTTTTATCTAAAAACCTTGTGTATTGGTTCTTACATTGTGGAATCTGGTGCAAAAATTCACTTCGTTTTAGTTAGAGATTGGCTGTCTGGAAATTTTTTAACTTACTTTAACATATTAATAAAAAGCTAGTATGAATTTATTTTCAAAGTAATAAGGCAAAATGATATTTTTCTACTTATATTCTGTACGAAATTTGTATTTAACATCATATCCAATATGTGGCTGTGCTAAAGCATTCAGAAACAAAAGAAAACTCAGGCAAAATAGACCTTTAAAAATCTACGATACAGTTTAAGTAACAGATGAATATTGAGTTTTTGCACATAACGTGCACAAATGTTGCCAGTTTTTTTTTCTTTGTCAAAGTTCAACTTGTTGCACTTTCTCTTTTTCTTTTTTACTTCTTTTATTTTGGTACGCTTACAATAGTTCTTCGCTTTCGCGCAAAACTGCAATATAATGGCGATGATGTAAAATGCTGGCAATCTGTCAAACGCGAAGACAACACACTAAAAGCTAGAAAACTAACAGAAGCATAATAAAGAAAAGAATAAATAACAGGAAGGAAATGCTAATATATGCTCCCTAAAAGTGACATCGTATCAGCAAAAGAAATGTTATTAGCCACATGCACATCGCAACACCAGCGGAGTAGAAGTACATATGCATACGGTTAAAATACAAACGAAACATTTGCAACAGACTGCCGTTTATTCACTAAGGAATACGTCAACCAAGGGCTGCTACACATGCTGCTAAAAGACAAGCCATGCTAGCAATCAAAGAATTAATGTTCGCCAGAAATATCTGTTGCCAGGCAGAATCCAATGTGTTGCACTTATCATCTTGAGAAATGCATAAAATATTTGTATTTTGTTTACCTTTATGTGTAAATGTTAATAAGAGTATGTGTGTAGGTTAAGTTTTAGTTTGAGTAAAAAAAATTAATTGTTCTGAGAAAACGTATATTTATTTCTTTGTAAAAACTTACTTTATAATTATTACTGAAATATAGTAATATTTAATTTTTAAATTATCAGGAAGTGGACATGGGAATCGTTCCAATCTATATTAATTTCGATATGTATTTAATCACGGAGTTTTCTGCAGTAATAGGATGTCAATCTATTGTGTTCATTGTGAAAAAACCTGAAAAGATTCCTAATTGGAGTTCCATTGTCGCTCCATTTTCATTTATGGCAAGTAATTGTTATATAAGTAATAAGCATTACATAATAATAGCAGTATTTTGTCTTATTAGATTTGGATCGCTATCTTTATAACCGTCATTGTGTTTGGACTAGCGTTACACAAAGTGTTAGAACGAGACTTTTCATTACAAGATATAGAAGTATTTTGGCCAAGAAGTAAAATTTTTTGGAATTTGTTTCGAACTTTTGTATATCAAGGTATTGTCTTTTATTTTTCAATAATTTGTAATTACCAGATTTTGTTTCACCAAGAAATTTTGTATATACAAGAATAAACCTCGATTGTATGAAGAGGTTTCCATCCAGATTTATGATTGGAATATGGTGGCTATCCATCGTTATTCTAGGGTCTAGTTATAGCGGGACTTTAATGTCGTTCATGACNACCACTGTGCTGGGTGAGACGTTGTTGAAACAAAAAAAGTTATGCATTCCATCACGTACATAAACAGTGTCATAATTCGCCAAGTGCAAATCAGCAAATTCGTAAATTTTTGTTTATTTTGAACAATCCGGATAATCGAAAATCCGGATAATGGAGGTCCGGATAATGGAGGTTCTACTGTATTTCGAATTACGATAAATTTAGTTGTAACGTTTTAACCTATCTTTAACAAAAATATAATTATTTGTATACAATTAATTATTTCATAGCTAAGCCAGTAGATGATTACTATGGAAGATTAAGCAAAAATGGAACATGAACAGAAATGATTGGAAAAATTACAAGGCAGGTAAGTGATTTAATTATTCAACAGATGCATTGATGTATTACATTTTATTTTTCTTTTTTATGTTAACTTTCTTCTAATTTTAAAATACTTGTGTATTAAATCTTACATGCTGAAATATGCTGCAAAAACTCCTTTCGTTTTAGTTAGAGATTGGCAGTCTGAAGATTTTTTAAACTTACTTTAACATATTAGAGAAAAGCCAGTTTGAATTTTTTTTTTTCACAGTTATAATGCAAAATGATTTTTATATAGTTATATTCTGTACGAAATTTGTATTTAACATCATATCATATATACGGCTGCGTTAAAGCAGTCACAAGAAAAAGCAAATTCAGGCAGATGAGACCTTTGAAAATTTACAATACAGTTTAAGCAACAGAAAAATATTGACTTTTTGCACAACTTAATAATCTAATAGTAAACACCGCCTAATAATTAACAGCATTCAATAGTTTACGTTACTTCCTTCGGGTTATTTCTATATTTCTTTTCTATTAAACAATTACACAATGCATTTTTTTTAATTCTGGTGTCTTTGAAAACAGTTCATATAATTAACAAAGTTACTAACAGTTACATATAAAATTTATGTAATTTTTTATTACCTGATGTAAATTTTTGAGAATTCTCATAGAATAATGTTAAACGTATGGAATTACTCGAATAATATTGTAATAACACTATGTAAATAGAGCAACGAATTGCAAAATTTTCTCTGCAACATTTAACCACCATAATTTCATAACTTCCCTCTTTTTAATGTGCAAACCTTCCTGTTTCATACCGTTTTATATACGAAGCAGAATTTGGTTTTATCGCCTGTTTTTATTGAACAAAAATACTGTGTATTGGTTTAGGTTATTTTAAAATACGTTGTCATCGAGAGATTAATTAACAGCGTTAATAAACAAGTGATAAAAATTTTCACTAAAGACTACTTATATTTAATGCATATTATGTTTCTGCACAATATTACACAACTTATGCTTAATTTGTTAAATTTTAAAGTTATAAATTACTACCATTCGAAATGTTATGTAGACAAAACTGTTCATATGCAAATTTGTGGATGTAAACTTCTTTATGTAGACGATGAGAAAAGCTTTAAANTATGTTTATCATCGCTTTCAAATAATAAAAACGTAAAAATTTTAATAATAAATATCTTAAGAGGATTATATGTATAAATATGAACATATATTTATCGTAAAACAATCCTTTGTAAAGTTCTTTAAATATTTCCTACTAAATTTATCTTCTTGAGCAAACAAACACAAAATTAAACCGAAGTTATTATTACGAAAATTACAACTTCCTTTATTTTATGTAATAATAATAATAATAAAGAGTAACAATACTTTTCATATTATGGACGTATACATTAACAGCCGTGTTTATATTAACATATTACTTTGTGATTTTTAAATGTATATTTATGTCAAAATGCATTTATAAAAATATCTGTTTTTATGAGTAGACTTTCTATCACAAAGCACTTACAAAAAATCTAAACTCTAGGTTATAAACACAATACTTCGCATAAAAAGACAAAAAATATTACAGAATAGCCTATACGTTTTCCAATAAATTGTACTTGAATTACGGTTACCAGAGATACATATAGACATAAAATAATAGCCTGTTATTATCAATTCTCCAATAAGAAAACTGGTAAGGTATGTGTCATTTGTCTGTGTATTTGACTAGAATTTTGAGGTTCAGTTTGGCATTTAAAGAAAAATGGGCCAGTTTCATTCTTCTCAAAAACGAATACATTTAATATTTCTTTAAAATAATTTACTTTTTCTGTGGGAAAAAACATGTATTTTATGTAAAAAAAAAATTGGAATTATATTTCATTTCCGTAACAACAATATGTAAACAATTCCGGATATTTATAACATTTAAGTATCAAAAATAGGAAAATCGTTNTTATACTTTAATTGTGTTGAACTTCGATTTGTAGTATACGGAATATTTAAAAAACATTAAATTATATTATAATATTTTTATACATATTAAGTTTATTATTAGTAGTTGTATATTATATATTATATGATGTCAAGTAATTTTCTAGAATTCCAAGTTAAAATCTGCGAAGATCATATCAGACCAAATAATACAGAACAACAACTGTATCGAATTTAAACAAAGGAATTGAAAGAGTACAGAAAAAACGATTTGCTTTAATATTCACTGATTATATATTAAAAAAGAAACTTCGAAATGATTTAGACAACTTTGTGTTTTCAAATGACAATTTTTTTACTTTTATGGAAGTATATGCAATGAGGAAGAATTTTTCATTCAGACATCGAATTTACGAAATGTGAGTATATAAAAGCTTTATATAATTATTTGTTGGACTACAATTTGAAGAAAATTGTATACTTGTAAATTTCCACTATCATCCATTTATCTATCTCACTGTCCTCTTTTAATCTCAAGAACAGTGTTAGTAAGATAAATGCCAAAACTAGGTTCGTATAGCGTACGAGGAGAAGGACCAGATTCACTGGATAAGAACATCTTGTTACAAACTTAAAGCACGTTAGATGCCATGAAAATTATTCGATGNATTTGTTCGTACATTTATATGTAATATAGTTTTTTATATATATAAAAGACTGTTTCTCTTCATCAACATAATCTTTCTCTGATTCTATGTGTTTTGCTAAAATTTTCAAGTTGCTCCTCTGTCTGATTATTTCTCTTTCGTTGATAATTTTCTCGTAGCAATATTAGACATACTTTTTTTTCCGTGGTTTCATCTCTGCGCGCAATCTTTTGCCTTTGAGATACGATTCGGTACCGCAAAAATTCCTTCTTACGTTTTGACATTGTTTTGTATATTTTTACTTTTAACACTTCACTATTCACTTTTCACTTTCTACTTTTTCCGTTATTTGTACACTTTTACTTATGAAAAATCAACTGAAGCATGTGAGTCACACATTTCCAAAAATTACCCCACTACTCACACATAACAATTCTCGACTATTACAAAACATTTTTGATTATTCGAAAATATTTAAGATTAAGATAAAGATTACATTACAGCCAATCTTTCCCGTTTTCACAGAGTGTAAGAATTAGGTTCCCCGTTACCAGACTAATCAGAGAATTGTTACATGGGTCTAAAAATATGTTCGATCTCCGCAAAAGCTAAGAAAACAGCATTTGCGCCTGTAAGTCTTGCACGTCGCTTTCTCTTAACACTTTCTCTTAACGAGAGGGAAGAGTTAACAAGCATCTCCCCGCGGGGGAATTTCGTAAAATCCCTTCTTAGCATACATACTCATGACGTAACCTAATAATTTGTAATCAAAAACGCAAAAAAACCGCATCTAAAATAGTATAATAGAAGCCGAGTTCTTCATGGAAAAACTTAACCGTGTCCTTCTCTCCCGCAGGGGGAATTTCGAAAAATCTCTTCCCAGTGTACATTCTCATTACGCACCCGAACAGTGTACCAAATTTTAACCTTCAACTCCTAACCGTTTGGACTCTGCGCCTCTTATTAATATTCGGAGTGGCTATTTCAAAGGGAAATTTTGGCAACTGAAAATAATATTGTCGACGATATCAACTTTAATATTCAAAAGAAAATTTCCGGTAAAATTAAAAAGGAAAATTCAAAACTGACAAGAGCTCCTCCTTTTTTTAAGTTTGGGCATTGTATAAAATACTAGCAGACCCCGCCACGCGTTGTTGTGGCTCAAAATGTATCTATTATAAATGCATAACAATTCCCCTGTGGGGGGGAAATTTTACGAAAATTTCTTCTTAGTGTACATTCTCTTGACGTACCCTATTAAAACGCAATCAAAAACGCAAAAATCCGCATATAAAATAATATAATAGAAGTCAAGTTCTTCACGGTAAGCCTTAATTCTGTCTCTCTCCCCGTGGGAGAATATCGAAAAATTCCTTCTTAGTGTACATTCTGTTGACGTACCCTATTAAAACGCAATGAAAAACGCAAAAAACAGCATCTTAAATAGTATAAATAGAAGCAGAGTTCTTTACTGTAAGCCTTAATCCTGTCCATCTCCTTCAAGTGCGGGAAATTTCGACACGTATATGATATAAAAACACGTGCGCATTCGAGTGCAGCGTTGTGTCAAAATTTAAAAGGAATCGGTAGGAACAAACGAACATTACATTTTTATACATATAAATAGATAGAAAATGATCCACTTTAGTTCATTTTTACAGAAAAGCGTAATGCCTCGCAGAAAAGCAAACTTTGGGCGTCGTACTCGTAGCGCCATCTGTTGGACATAAAAGCCTTAACCTAGATTATATATTTTAATTTACAGTATATGAATGTTTAACGGAATAATATACAGCCTATGTCCACCCTGAGGTTTCATTTTATATATTGGTGAAAGAATTTTTGAAATCGGATGAGTAGTTTCTGAGATTACCTGCTGCAACGAAACTTACATACAAACATTACCTCTTTATTATATTAGTATAGAT
>NW_019385788.1:131745-143840 GCF_000671375.1 Centruroides sculpturatus
ATTGTGTTTGGACTAGCGTTACACAAAATGTTAGAACGAGACTTTGCATTACAAGATATAGAAGTATTTTGGCCAAGAAGTAAAATTTTCTGGAATTTGTTTCGAACTTTCGTATATCAAGGTATTGTCTTTTATTTTATAATTCGAAATTACCAGATTTTGTTTCACCAAGTCATTTTATATATACAGGAATAAACCTCGATGGTATGAAGAGGTTCCCATCCAGATTTATAATTGGAATATGGTGGATATCCGTCGTTATTCTAGGGTTTAGTTATAGCGGGACTTTAATGCCGTTCATGACTTATCCTGTTACTGAAAAAGTTCCAAACACTTTTGATTAGTTAGCAAATTCTCTACTAACAGGGGAATATTCTTGTGGAGTGGCCAGTACATCTATTCTATGGCAAACTATTCAAGTAAGTGAGGAAATCATATAAAATTAGTATATATCTTATTATTAGTAGTTGTATATTATATATTATATGACGTCAAATAAAATTTTCTAGAATTCCAATTTAAAATCTGCGAAGATCATAACAGACCACATAATACAAAACAACAACTTTATTGAATTAAACAAAGGAATTGAAAGAGTACAGAAAGAACAATTCGCTTTAATATTTACTGATAAACTATTAAAAAAGAAACTTCGAAATGATTTAGACAACTTTATGTTTTCAAATGACAAACTTTTCACTTTTATGGAAGCATATGCAATGAGAAAGAATTTTTCATTCAGACATCAAATCCAAGAAATGTGAGTTAATAAAAGCTTTATATAGTTTTTTTCTTAGACTACAATTTAAAGGAAATTGTATACTTGTAAATTTTCACTATCATCCGTTGATCTATCTCACTGTCCTCTTTTAATTTCAAGAACGGTGTTAGTAAGATAAATGGAGAAACCAGTTTCGTATTGTGTAGAGGAGAAAGACCAGATTAACTGGATAAGAACATCCTGTTTTAAACTTAAAACACGTTATATGCCATGAAAAGTGTTCGATAAATGACTGTCACGACTCATTTCTGATAGGAAAAGTATGAGATATAAGGCACTGGCGTAGCCAGAGTTTTGTTATGGGGCCCTAGTAGAAGCCATCTTGACAAAAAATTTAATTCTTTCAAATTATTGTTCATGAAAATGAAATTTCTATAGGAATCGATAATAACTTAACACACATAAAATATGAAAGTTCCTTTAATCATAGTGCTAATAGTTCTTTCCTCCGGGCCGAATTGGAAAGAAAACTTTTTTCACTGCCTGAACCAAAGGCGATCCTAGCAAGATTTTCTGGTGATGCGGTATCTTACTGTGGCGTCACCCCGTAGAGGGACTAAACTGTACATAGAGATTACAAATACACTCTTCACATTGCACACGGTGAGTCGTTGACCTTTTAAGTTTTCTGTGAATCAAAATTTATCAGCCTTTCTATAACTTCACATTGTAAGAATATAAGAAATTATGGCGGATCCATTCAAGCAATCAGTTGAAGTTAAGTCCAAAATTCAAAGATTAATTACGGGCCATATGTTGGCTACTCCTGATCTAGAGTTTTAGTGGGTATACTACACCCAATTAAATTAGCTTCAGTTTTTTATTTCTTTTTGCAAATTGGCTCAACACATTTTTGACTGTAATTTTCTGGGAAGGGAACCAAGTTATCTGCTGGGGGGCAGCCCACCCATGCCACTTCCTGGCTATGCCCATGGATGCAGAAATAAAACATTACTAATCAGTAACGAAAATTTTAAATTATCTGTACTTAAAGCTAAATTATTTTAAAAATATGATTAAAAATTTTAGCACAATATTGTGATCGTCATAATACCGTGGTAAAATTTCTTGTGACATAGTCACAAAGTTAGACTCCAATATTTATTCATATCTTTAATTTATGTAATATAGAATATATGCTTTTTATCTCAAAGTAGTGGTTTTCTCCTGTACAGTAAATCATACTTTTTCTTTAACAACATCAGTCGTGCCAGTTGACTATCTAACAATTTTTCAGAGGTACAGGTATAAATTGAAATAACTTAACTTCCGTTATGTTTTGAAAGATTATGAACAGTTGATAAAGGCATCCTGCATCCATTGTTTTCATATCTGGTCTCTTCGTTTCACCTGTAAAGTGCGATTTCCAGATTAAGAAAAGACAGACGGACAGAAATCCGGACCGGCAACCAACACTTGAAATTTATGTTTACAATTTTTCAAAATTGAAGTCCAATAATTGCTCACTTAAGTATAAAAATTAAAATTTTATTTTTCAGAACTCGTCGAATATTCGAATCTGGAATCATCGAGAAAATCGATCATGCTGAACAATCTCGAACAAACAGAGATTCAGAATTTCGCGAATTATCTATGAAAGATGTCATCAGCCCCTCTCTGTTACTTATATTGGGCTACCTTCTGTCTCTTCTCTGCTTAGTTATTGAGAAAATATATATAAAATTATTCTGCATTTTGAAGAATTTGCCAAATTGAATATTTACATTTTATCTCGTAATAGAGAGTTAAAAAGCTTCACGTTTCGTTTTTACAGTAATACACACGAAATCATAAGAAAACAATAATTAGAGTTTAGCTAATATGTCCTGTATTGTTGATAAGCCATGTTAGTTTAAGACTATAGTTAAAAACTGCAGATTTGCATTGCGACAATGTCACACTAAGTAATTACCTATTTTTCATATACTGACTTTTTCTGCACCATATTCGAACTGAAATATTACAGAGTAATTGGCATATTATGAATAATTGACATTACAGTACGGTCTGTTAAATTTTTGTTTTTGTTCAATGCTTATAAAATGAAATTTTTAAAAATAAAATTATAAATTCATGTTTCATTATTTTGTAGTTTTCTGGTGTTAACTTTAATAAAATGTATGTTACACGGACTGACAACTTTTTTCGAAGGAATATGATGTTTCAGAATTTACGGAAAAATTCGACACTTTTATTATGATCTTTAGTTTATTGCCTTCTTTTCATTCGGAATTGAATGGGCCTGAGGAAAATTGTAGTGAAAACATTATTTTATAGTTTAATTGTTTTGAATTTTTATTTGTACTATATACGGACTATTAACAATATTTAATTACATTATTGTATTTTTTAGATATTAAGGTTAATGATCAATATTCCAAAAGCAAATAAACATTATTGTTTTTGGAAGATGTTTATTGCAATAAAGTTTAACGTTTCAACATTACTGTTTTCTTGATTCAGTGTGTCTATTTGTTTCGTGTAAGTAAATTTAATTAGAAGAAAAATTGATAATTTATAATATACAAATAATGTATTAAGAAAAACTTTTTGCAAGTGCTGTTTGCCTTCACAATTCAATTGTGAAAATATTTTTATTTTTATGTTTTATATAACCTCAGAATTAGAAATACGTCTTAGTAAGTATTTTATCTTGCAGCTGTATTAAACTCTTCATATTTATTTAAGACATATGTTTTCTTTTGAAAATAATCGACTAGTAATGCTAGAACATTGAAAAAAGCTATAACTTAAAAACAATCAAGACACTAACTATAAATTTATTATATTAATAAAAAATTTACGTTAACACTGAACAATAATTCTCATCAGCCTAACATTAAAATTTTAATTATTTCCTTATAGTAAAATTTTAATTAATTTTTTACAATGATTAGTAAATAAATTACAATTACTGTATATACAAGTCTATACAGTTAATCCTTACTTAAAAATTTAACTACCACCTTGAGACTATAGAGAGATCAGTTGAGAAGAGGATAAAGGAAAACCCCAGCGAATTAAAAGAAGAACTGATAATGAAAAAGTTTATAAAACCCTATGTTTAAGAACATGGTGTTAGTCATCGCTATCGTGAGTGTCAATTTAAACGTCTTTCTCTAAGTCTGTCATTTTCGTTTCTCTAAATGCAGTCACCTTTTCAAAAGTACCTCCAACAGATGTTGCTACCCTGGCGGTGTCGTATTAACAAGTTATGGTAATCCAACTCGACCAGAAGTAAATAAGTCCTTCGTGTTTATATGTAAAGTCAATTTTTGTTACAATAGACAATTTTGTAACGGCTGTTGTTTTTTCTGTTTTTTCTATCAGATAAAAGTAAAACTATATTTTTATAGAAAAGATTTGCAGAAATAAAACTATACATAAAAATAAACTGACAATACTACCGAGATTATAAAATCATAGTCGATTATATTACTCTTTATGGTATTTCATAATGCCACGCATCCTGCAAGAATGTAATCGAATAGAGGACGTAATAGTGGACGAGCAGTAACAGAAGAGCCTTATAAATAAAAATAACGCCATCATTCCGATACAATACGAATACAAATTAGTGAACGACATTAATGCAATGGACACTCCAGATACACAATACGTTTCTGCTATACGTTTGTGAACTTGTACTTCGAATTAGAAATTTTTTATCCCACTATTAGTACGAAAAAATCATTTATTTCGGTTATTGCATCGAACAATATTAAGTTAATTAATAAAATTGATCACAAATTAAATATGAAAAAGCACAACCTACGAAAATCTGAAAATAGAACGGTAACGTTCCAAATAGTAATTTTAATACCGAGTAACGACATTAACTATGAAGCCTTATATTTATCCATCAGTGACATTAAAACATATTGTATCCACACCAGAGTAAGTTTTTTACAATGAACTAAACTAAAATTTAAAATTTTTAAGAAAAAATCTGTGAACATTTATATGCTATAAAACGGCTGTTTTAAAATATAGATATGACAAACTTAACAGAATTATACAATTAAATCAGTATTGTTTCTAACAATAAAATTTATTTTATGACTTGAATATAAAACGAGATTTATGAACTTTATTGAATAAAATTACAAAAGCACCAAAATAATTTTCAAATACTCAGAATAAATAATTTGTTTTACTTTCTTTTAAAAGAGAATAAAAAGTGAAATATTTTCAAAATCTCTAATGTAAAATCGCAGATAGACCCCAAACATCAAATGGTTTAAATTCAATCTACTACTAAACGATTATTTTATTTCACTGTATAATAACAAAGAAAATTGCAAAAATTGTTTGTCTATAAAAACCATAAAATTTTTTAAAATAATAGGGCAAATACTATTAAATTGCATTAAAAAAACGATTACAAAAATTGATTGTAAAGATAATTTTGCTTGATGATACACTTTAATGCGTGACAAAGACAATCAATATCTTTCATACGAAAGAAAATTCATACTTTTTAATATTATAATTGTTAAAATAAAAACAATTATCTGAATTAACTGTGTTTTCGTTGGTGTATATAAAACGTAATTATTATTATAATCTTCTTTCTGCGGTGAAAAATACTAATAATTTTCGACCGTAATCTTATTTATAATTATTCACAGTCACGATATCTAATAAAAATGTTTCTAAAGATATAAGTATGTTACATACAAATGAAAACGTATTAAATTCTATTATTCCACTTAAAAATATTCAATTAATATAGATTTAGTATATATTACTAAAATATCTGAAAAAATATGAAATAGCATATGCGATAATATCGATTATTTTTTCTGGAACAAACTCCTTCGAATTTTACAACAGTAAATGTTTTGAAAGTTTCCCTTTTACGCAAAAATTGATCATGCTTGAAGGGTAATTTCATATATTTTAGGAGAAAAATAACAGAAGTAAGATTTATTTTTGCGTTCTTACACGTCAAATACTTTATGAATAGTTTCCAAAATAACTGCTTATCTTCATACACAAGTAGCATATACAACGTTCCCATCATGAATCACGGATATTCGGAAACTTTTCTTATTTCCTATTTTTTGTGAATGTAAACGAAAGAAGATGTCACAATTTTTTCAGTGTGTTTTTTTTTAATGTTGGAATGTTGTAATTAAAATTGTTTTCTTACCAATTTCAGTAAGTTTTCACTTTGCAGGCTGTTATACCGTATATTTAACAGATAAAACAGTGGGGATCGTTAATGAAAGGCCCCCACAAACTTTTTCAATTTTTTAATTCGGGAATCTTTGGAAAATCGAAAAATGAGTAACATTTCGATGTTTTTTTTCCGTATGTTTGAATGTTTGTGTGTGTATGGGTGGCACAATTTTGTTTATTATCTTTCAAGCTTAATAACTCTTGTGAATTTTGTCGAAAATTTCTGAGATTTCACGGGAAGATTTACGCATTAGGATTATTGATGATGTTAAATTTTTGTGGTTAAAGGTCAAAAGGGTAGGGAAATAAAAGATCTTGTGTTATATCTCCAGTAGCGTCAGACATAATAAAGATTTTATTCGTTATTCGCATTTACAATATTTTTCTAAAATTTATCACTACTTTTACAATATGTTTATCATCGCTTTCAAATAATAAAAACGTAAAAATTTTAATAATAAATATCTTAAGAGGATTATATGTATAAATATGAACATATATTTATAGTAAAACAATCCTTTGTAAAGTTCTTTAAATATTTCCTACTAAATTTATCTTCTTGAGCAAACAAACACAAAATTAAACCGAAGTTATTATTACGAAAATTACAACTTCCTTTATTTTATGTAATAATAATAATAATAAAGAGTAACAATACTTTTCATATTATGGACGTATACATTAACAGCCGTGTTTATATTAACATATTACTTTGTGATTTTTAAATGTATATTTATGTCAAAATGCATTTATAAAAATATCTGTTTTTATGAGTAGACTTTCTATCACAAAGCACTTACAAAAAATCTAAACTCTAGGTTATAAACACAATACTTCGCATAAAAAGACAAAAAATATTACAGAATAGCCTATACGTTTTCCAATAAATTGTACTTGAATTACGGTTACCAGAGATACATATAGACATAAAATAATAGCCTGTTATTATCAATTCTCCAATAAGAAAACTGGTAAGGTATGTGTCATTTGTCTGTGTATTTGACTAGAATTTTGAGGTTCAGTTTGGCATTTAAAGAAAAATGGGCCAGTTTCATTCTTCTCAAAAACGAATACATTTAATATTTCTTTAAAATAATTTACTTTTTCTGTGGGAAAAAACATGTATTTTATGTAAAAAAAAAATTGGAATTATATTTCATTTCCGTAACAACAATATGTAAACAATTCCGGATATTTATAACATTTAAGTATCAAAAATAGGAAAATCGTTGGTCATTCAAAGTAAACTCAGTCGAAAAAGAAAGTCAAATTGTTCTTTGTCTTACTTTTTGGGATTTTCAAATACGTTCATTTGAATGAAAGTAAGAATTATAAATTTTGATTTATTTAATAAAAATTATTTTCTTTTGAACATTATTGTATTTAATATGAAACCGTTAAATTTTACATGTTCATCTTTCACTTTGTAACTTATAATATGCAATTAAAGATTAACCCGTATTTTAATTTATTTACTAACTACTTACAAGTATCCGCTTCGCTGGGTTTTTATTTGTTCGTACATTTATATGTAATATAGTTTTTTATATATATAAAAGACTGTTTCTCTTCATCAACATAATCTTTCTCTGATTCTATGTGTTTTGCTAAAATTTTCAAGTTGCTCCTCTGTCTGATTATTTCTCTTTCGTTGATAATTTTCTCGTAGCAATATTAGACATACTTTTTTTTCCGTGGTTTCATCTCTGCGCGCAATCTTTTGCCTTTGAGATACGATTCGGTACCGCAAAAATTCCTTCTTACGTTTTCACATTGTTTTGTATATTTTTACTTTTAACACTTCACTATTCACTTTTCACTTTCTACTTTTTCCGTTATTTGTACACTTTTACTTATGAAAAATCAACTGAAGCATGTGAGTCACACATTTCCAAAAATTACCCCACTACTCACACATAACAATTCTCGACTATTACAAAACATTTTTGATTATTCGAAAATATTTAAGATTAAGATAAAGATTATATTACAGCCAATCTTTCCCGTTTTCACAGAGTGTAAGAATTAGGTTCCCCGTTACCAGACTAATCAGAGAATTGTTACATGGGTCTAAAAATATGTTCGATCTCCGCAAAAGCTAAGAAAACAGCATTTGCGCCTGTAAGTCTTGCACGTCGCTTTCTCTTAACACTTTCTCTTAACGAGAGGGAAGAGTTAACAAGCATCTCCCCGCGGGGGAATTTCGTAAAATCCCTTCTTAGCATACATACTCATGACGTAACCTAATAATTTGTAATCAAAAACGCAAAAAAACCGCATCTAAAATAGTATAATAGAAGCCGAGTTCTTCATGGAAAAACTTAACCGTGTCCTTCTCTCCCGCAGGGGGAATTTCGAAAAATCTCTTCCCAGTGTACATTCTCATTACGCACCCGAACAGTGTACCAAATTTTAACCTTCAACTCCTAACCGTTTGGACTCTGCGCCTCTTATTAATATTCGGAGTGGCTATTTCAAAGGGAAATTTTGGCAACTGAAAATAATATTGTCGACGATATCAACTTTAATATTCAAAAGAAAATTTCCGGTAAAATTAAAAAGGAAAATTCAAAACTGACAAGAGCTTTTCCTTTTTTTAAGTTTGGGCATTGTATAAAATACTAGCAGACCCCGCCACGCGTTGTTGTGGCTCAAAATGTATCTATTATAAATGCATAACACTTCCCCTGTGGGGGGGAAATTTTACGAAAATTTCTTCTTAGTGTACATTCTCTTGACGTACCCTATTAAAACGCAATCAAAAACGCAAAAATCCGCATATAAAATAATATAATAGAAGTCAAGTTCTTCACGGTAAGCCTTAATTCTGTCTCTCTCCCCGTGGGAGAATATCGAAAAATTCCTTCTTAGTGTACATTCTGTTGACGTACCCTATTAAAACGCAATGAAAAACGCAAAAAACAGCATCTTAAATAGTATAAATAGAAGCAGAGTTCTTTACTGTAAGCCTTAATCCTGTCCATCTCCTTCAAGTGCGGGAAATTTCGACACGTATATGATATAAAAACACGTGCGCATTCGAGTGCAGCGTTGTGTCAAAATTTAAAAGGAATCAGTAGGAACAAACGAACATTACATTTTTATTCATATAAATAGATAGAAAATGATCCACTTTAGTTCATTTTTACAGAAAAGCGTAATGCCTCGCAGAAAAGCAAACTTTGGGCGTCGTACTCGTAGCGCCATCTGTTGGACATAAAAGCCTTAACCTAGATTATATATTTTAATTTATATGAATGTTTAACGGAATAATATACAGCCTATGTCCACCCTGAGGTTTCATTTTATATATTGGTGAAAGAATTTTTGAAATCGGATGAGTAGTTTCTGAGATTACCTGCTGCAACGAAACTTACATACAAACATTACCTCTTTATTATATATAAAATAAAATAAAATAAAATAAAAAATATAAATCAAATCAACTTTTTATTAACAAATACACTAAGTACACTTTACACAGTTTACACACTTTATTTTTCATTTATATTCAGTCACTGTATCACAACTCACACTTCACTGTTTGTTTTTATTCACTCACTGCACTCCTTTGAAATTTTCATTTTTTTGATTTTTCCTTTTGTCACTGATAAGAAACTGACGTTCGAACCAACGACGGATCTTGCATTATATGCCCCTACTAACGGGTAGTCCCAACCATATAAGAAATGCTTCGAATCGTCCACAATGTTCCAGAAAATTTCACAACATTCGAGAGCGTTCTGGAATGTTCCACGATGATCTGGGATGTCAGGCGATGTTCCAGAACGTTCCAGAACATCCTGGAACATCCTGGAGTATTGTGGAATGCTCTCGAATGTTCTGGACTTTTCTAGAAATTTCTAGAGGGCGAAACTTCCAGCCTTATATTTTTTAACAGCACGCCTTCAAGCAAACACGGAAACCTTCTTTATGGATGGGGAATAGAGGGCTACCACCCCATACAACTCTCTTGATTTTACTGGGACTCGTTTTTGAGTTTTAGCGGAACGCATATTGTACACTTACCTTTATAATATATATTGATTTATATTGATTACTGTGATTAAGAATTAACGAAAGTATTAACTGTGGGTTGAGGAGGCGTCTTGTTTAAAGTATCAACGTTAAATCTTCTATTAATATGTTAAATTTATACGTGTCTTGATTTCTATCAAAAACATCATTATATCCACATTCATTATATAATAGATATAAATATAATCTACGATATTACTGTAGAGCCTTTATTTGATTGTTTTTAAGATAAGCATGTCCTTTAATCAAATATAAACAATTTAGTACTGCTGCAAAATAATGTACTTATTGAAAAAAATATGTATAGTTTTTTTAATACAATTGTGTTTTTTATATGTATATTATATTTACAGCTAAACGAAATGATTCCTATCAATGGAAATTAGCTGCGATAAAGGTTAAATATACTATTACAATTTTATAATTTAGTTATATATATATATAAACAACTGCTGTGTTTTTTAAGAATCCCCATTTCGTGACTATGGATAAATCTCAAAATAAAATGACAGGAAAATTACGTTTTCGAGTCTTTAAGGCTTTTCAAGAGAAACTATAATTTAGGTATTTTCAAAATTTTCTCGTAATCTGGTCATAATATTTATTTTTATAAAATGTTTAATAACTACAAAAATTACAAAGTCAAGTTCAATATTAATATGAAAAAGCACTATTCCTTTCTGTAAAATTTTGCAAAAATTATAACATATACATATCATTGAACTTTTAAGCTTAAACACAATACTTCAGAAATTTTTTTTTATATTTACACTTATTTATAAAAATGTTTTAGCTGTAAAATATTGCACATAATATTAATATTAAGCTAATTTATCTCTTGTTATAAATATTTAAATTAAGTAGCAGTAATAAAGAAAATTAAAATAAGGGTTAAACCTGTATGTATCAGAAAATGTAGTCGATAGCAATCTGTTTAACTGCACGAAATAAACAAGAAACGAAACTATACCCTTATTAAATTACTATCAAAAACAACATTAATAATAAAGGCGTTTTAAGTAACATTTGCATATTGTGGATTGACAATAGAAATGTAACTTTCTATATTTTAAATAACTATTAATATCGTACTAAAAATTTATGTTCCTACTAAAGATGAGTATCTTTGTACACTATACAAAGATAACCCTGACATCCTGCTTTTCTTTTTAGAACATATTTTAAAATTGTATTGTTAAACTACAAACTTTTAACTCTAGTCATTAATTTTTTTTAAAATGAATATTCTTTTATATTAATTAATCTAGATCCGAAACTTTTCTAACAATGCTATGAGTTCTTTAATCCTTCAAGATGTATAAAATCCTGTTTTTCATAATTTACTTTATTACGAACAAGAAAGAAGAGTATTTAGCGAATAACAATTTGAAAAACAGTGTAAGATATGTAATCTAATTGCTAAATGTACGAATTTAACTGAAAATATAAATAAACCTTGAAAAAACCAAAGAAACCATTCATAATATTGAATTTTCTTCGCGGTGTTCTAAATGCTATTCCCTTGAAAGTCGATTTATCCTAATTTTAAAAAATATCTGAAAGGTTAAAAATATTTTATATTTTCGTGTTCCAGAAAATGTGACACACACATATTCCATTGCGCACGATTGTTTTAATTTACTTTTTTCTAATGTTGACAACAATACTTTTGTAAAAATTTCACTCAAATACTAATGTCTTCTTATACAGTAGCCTTCACATAATATTATGAAATATTTTTTAATATGAATGTTTTGAAACTTATGACTTAATTGAAACTGTATTTGATTGGCTTCCATTAAACAATTCCAAAAATTTGTAACAAATTGATTTAATCGAATCATCTCCTAGTTTTACATATTAAGAACTACTAACTACTTTATTTCAATTGAGATACTTTTTAGAACATTTATACTAGTACAATACAGTAGAACCTCGATTATCCGGACTAATTGGGGATGAAGGTAGTCCGGATAAGGAAAAATCCGGATAATCGAAACAAATACTTTAATTTGTCTTTTAATGATAATACAACACGTTTTCTTTTCGATGACATATCGGTAATATTAAAAGTAAATACTGTATTTAAATC